>NW_015505190.1:2957695-2997883 GCF_001515645.1 Sinocyclocheilus grahami | reverse complement strand
AGATTTTGTGTTCCAGTGATATATCAAAATACTTAAATGTGCCTCTTGAATAAAAGCTTTATAAACAATAACATACTCACTGATTGTTGTGTTTGTTTTAATACAGTAATTGACTGATTCAATGTATTTGATAGTTAACATTATTACAAATTCAGGTTTTCGTCACCTCCGTCAGATGTGTCAACTCCGTCAGTTGAATATTTTGATAATATTTCATTATGATGTTTTATATTTGTTGTGGAATTGTTGGTCACATGTGAAAGTGTAATCTGTCTGCTAACACGAGAATGTGTTTTGAAATGTTAAAAACATCTTGAATGCTGTTAAAGATAAAGTTGAAATTATATTACGCAGTCCAAGGTAAAAAAGCACATTTTGTTAAAAAAGAGAAAAGTTGGGAGGTTGTATCAAAGCATAGCTCAGTAGCTTAGTACATATAAGATACATAAATGTAGTTTCATTTGTCTGAGTACAAGGTTTTATTTTTTCAATTTTGCACCCTGTTTTGTCCCACTTCTCAAGTGTGTGTGTGTGTGTGTGTATAATGACATGGGTATGACATAGGTATTACAACGTGAAGGTGATTTATGAGGACACTTTCAGTGTTGCCGTCATTCAAAAGGCTTAAAAATCATTCAGAATGTTTTTTTGTTTTTTTTAATCTAAACATGCATAATGTTTCCTGTGAGGGGTAGGTTTAGGTGTAGGGTTGGTGTAGGGCCATAGAAAATACAGTTTGTACAGTATAAAAACCATTACGCCTATGGAGAGTCACCGTAAACCATGTGTGTGTATCTAAATACATTGAAAATTATGCTTAAAACCATTAAAAATAATTTGCCGATGGTAAATGATGTCCAGTAAAGTCCAAAATTTTTTATTTTTTACTTGTTTTAATACTTAAAATAAGAACAAAATGCCAAATAAATAACTAAACTTTGTTATTAATTTTGAAGAAGTGTTAAGAAATTTAGCTTCTCAAGTACATTTTGTTCTACATGTTGTTATTATTATTTTATTTTATTTTATTTTTTTATCAGAAAACAAGACAAAAATCTGGTTAAGAAAATGATTTTTTTGCAGTCATCAAGCTGTACATATGCATCTTTGTTGATTTCTTTCTCTAACACTTTGTAAAAGGGTGACTTGGCCATCCCCAGAGCTTTAGGATGATGCTGTTAACTGAGGGTGTGTTTAGTGAATGTGTAGAAGCGTTTCATTGGAAGCATAATTCAGGATAATAAGGTCATTGGGGACTATTCAAGCAGTGAAGGATTACACTGGCATAACACTTGATGAACATGGGTTAAGCGATAGAGTGATCTTACAAATTACATTATTGAATATTCACAGTATTTTAAACATTTCCCCATTTTGATATTCGATAGGGTTACGAATATATGGTTGAAAGTAACAGAATGCCAAAGGAGTGCTGTCTAAGTCCCTTTGACTGCGTGGAGAAAGAGGAACTATGGGCCAGCTGAATGAAAAACACAACTTTAACTAGTTCCAGAGGTGTGATTTAAGCACACACTGATGACTCTTTAAGAGTGTGTAATTGCTAATTGGCTCATTACTGATCTCTAATGGTTAATTGTGTTGTTGCGGATGGCCAGCTATCACTCAGATTCCCATGAGAGTGATGAAGGTTATAAGATTTTAATGACTCACTGAGGAAACAGAATTTACAGCTATTGTGAGTGTGATTGTGTGCGCTTGATGAAATGATGCTGTCAAGCCCATGATGAAAACACATACAGTATTCTGAAAGTAAGAGACTAATTAAGAGCACACAGTTTTCATGAAAAGATTTGATGAACCTGTGCTGATTATTAACCAAAAATAATTTATTTTAAACTAAATCAATGCTGCGCCATTTGGTAGACTCACCCAACATTCTCACATCCACTTTTGTATTGTTACAATCCATATGACCCCATTTTTGCCATGCCTCATCAACCAAAGTGAAATTTAACACGTATTAGTATCACATTAGCCCTAGTAGAAGTGGTAACTTTACCATCTAGGCCCAAAAAGCATTTATATCCACTGGCGGTCTTTAAAAAGTGTAAGTAACATTTATATAAATTACAGATATTTTATTATATTACAAGATACATTTGACCAGATTCCTGTTTTGATGAAGTTTGAAACAGTGTTGTTGTTATAACAACAGCTAAAAAATGTTTTGTTAATTGAAATAAATCTGAAAACAAAATACAAATATTAGATGAAAAATTAAAAAACAAAAACTTGACATGAAAATTAGAAATGTTGCCTATTTTAACTACTAAAATGACTAATAAACAGTTAAATCTGAAATCAAATTAAATACAAATTTTAGATGAAAAGCTTAAACGAAATTTGTAATTAAATACTTAAACTACTAAAACTAAACATTTTTTAATTATGGCTACTGTATATAGAAATTTTTAAAAACTAAAAATAACAAAAGCACATCAGTATTACTAAGACACATAAAAATAAAAGCAATTTCTAAATATGAATAAATACTATAATAGTACATAAACAATGCCAAAATAACACTAGTGTGAAATGGATTTAAATTTTACGTAGTCTTTTCGTAGTCTTTGACGTCACAGCTCAAAACAACCTGGCGACTGAGTCACAACTTCTGGAGATCCTGCTCCAGCCAAGCAACTACCATTAAGAAAAATGGTAATGCTAAAGCATAGCTTTCACAGCATATTTCCAAAAATCTAATTTGAGTTTTTGCAACTCAACATGAAACCAATCACATGTCGGAATTGTTTTACTGCAGAAGGTAAAGAATGATATCTTAAAAGGAGGGGGTTGAGAAAGAAAAAAAAGATAGGAAGAAATCTGAGGGAGGTAAAAGGCAAGCAGCCAAAGGAAACAAGAGTGAGTCAGTCCCCCCAGTACATCAGAACCCGAAGCCATTTCTTAATCTTTCCGTCCCGCGCTCCCCCCTGTTGCTCGCGAGCCTGCTGTGTGTATGCAAGTGTTGAGGGCCGATGTTGTCAGCTGTCAGTTACAATATTGACGCTGATCGGGCTCAGCTCTGGACACTGAGCTCATAAAACCGGTCTCGGGAGGTGCGAGCGTGTATGTGTGTGTACCTGAAGGTGTGAGGGTATCTCCTGGGTGATTCTCACTAGCTTAACCTGCAGTAGGGCTGTAATTAACTGGGGCTAATTATTGGCAGGTAGGGGTTAGGATCCTTATGAGAGATCCCTGTGCTGCCTGTGCAGATAATCACAGCTTAGGGGCCTGTCAGGGTAAACTCTATGTGTGTGTGAATGTGGAAATGCTAGGAAAGCAGCATCGATGGATTCAGGTAAGCGAATAGCCCCACCTAGTGAGATTCGACATTTTAATTTGGCTGTTCTACAAGCATCCTCTTCACATCCAGGAAGCTAAACAGATGTTACGGCTGCATTTTACTATGAAAGTTGGCCGCTAATGTGCTAACAAATGTAAGTATCTGAGTCCTTTTTTTCTGAATGCCTGTAATGAAATTGACAGCAAACAGCAGCTGTTGAGCTGAATTGATTTCATCTCTTAATCATCATTCCCCCATTTCCTGTCATTCGAACAGACGCATAGCATATTCAATTAGCAACTGAACCCCAGCCAGCAATCTATATCAGATGGAGGAGAGGAGAGGAGAGAAAGGAAGGTGGCGGGAGGGGAGAACACATGGGAAATCACTGTGCACCGTGGCACCGCAAACATCTGTACTGTGATCCACAAAGGAGCTGCTGAGATACTGAAGGTCAATAGAGAGGGGTCAAACAGGACAAAGACACTTGGATGTGTCATTTCCTCCCATAATACCATTGTTCTATTTTTTTTTCAGACTTTCCCTTTTTTAAAACTGAATTTGTTGAATAGTTTACAGGCTGTGGATTGGGCCAAAAATCTTTGCAAAAGTTGTGGCATATTCAGCCTTAAAGGAATAGTTCACCCAAAAATTGAAATGTGCTGAAACTTTACTTACCCACAGACCATCCAAGATGTAGATGAGTTTGCTTCTTCACTGGAAGAGATTTGGAGAAATTTAGCATTACATCACCTGCTCACCAATGGATCCTCTGCAGTGAATGGGTGCCGTCAGAATAAGACGGCTGATAAAAACTTCAAAACAATCCACAAGTAATCCACATGACTCCATTTCACCAATTAACGTCCTGTGAAAGTGAAAGCTGTGTGTTTGTAAGAAACAAATCCATTATAGGCACTTTAATCCATAACGCTTTTTCCAGTAGAAAAAATGTCCATCCCTGTTGTCCTCTCATGTTAAAATCCACCAACATATTTGTTTAGAACTGTTTTGGACTGTTTTTCCTTGTAAACGGTGCTTGATCTGTGCATATTTCTCTCCTGATTCAGATTAGATGACTTTTTCAATGTAAAAAAGTAAAATTATGGATAAAAGACTTGCATTTTACCTGGAAGCAATAGTTAATTGATGGACTGTGTGGATTACTTGTGAATTGTGATGTTTTTGTTAGTGTTTGGACTCTCATTGGCACCCATTCACTGCAGAGCATTGGTGAGCAAGTTAAGTAATGCTGCATTGTTTCAAATCGGTTCCAAGCGAAGACACAAACTCATCTACATCTTGGATGGTCTGATGGTGAGTATATTTTCAGCAAATTATTCCTTTAAGGCAAGAATACACCACAACGTTTGCCTAGATTTTTTGCCCTGGTTTACAATCTAGAGGAGTCGAGGTTAGTTGCCAAAAATCAGAGCCAGTCTGCAGATATTGGGCGCAGAACATTGTGTGGTGTACGATGAGCAAAGACTTTGATTTTTTTTTTAGCTTCAAACTACGAATCCATCCAGTTTTTTTATATTTTGTATCAATTTTAGAACACATATCATGCATCTTCCGGAACAGCTAGAAAATCTGGTATTATTTGATTTGAGTATTTGATCTGTTCAGATTTTAAGAGTTGTGTAGTATATTTCACCTTTGTTATTCTAGTTTCATTTTTAATATATGAGCAGGATATTTGTTGTTTGCAACCATGACTGTTTTTCTTTACTGCAATAATGAGATTTAATGTAAGATACAGCAGTATAAATCTATATAAAGAAATGTTTTGTAGTACAAGATTCATATATATCCGCAGTGAAGCTTTATACAGTGTGCATGTATTAATTAAGAGTTATTATGTAGTGTGTTATGTATTCATCACATTTTATATGTACCAATTACAGCAGGAACTGCAGGTTATTTTCATATCTACATCAATTACATTAACAAACACTCTGACAGTAGATTATTTATGTGTGCGTGTGAGACTGTTTGTGTGTACGACCATAAACATCATGATAATGATAACCTCATCAGTGTCTGTGATTACAGTAATGATGTTAGTACACAAATGCACTGGTCTCTCATTAGGAGAATCTGTCCACGAGGCAGAGCAGGGGGGCTTGTGTCTAAAACCTAATATATCAAATCCATATGCACAGAATGCAGTTTATGCTTGCTGAATTAAGTGCACGTGCTGGTTGCGTACTTTACACACACACACACACACACACACACACACACACACACACACACACACACAGGCTAAAATTAGGTGGACACATGAAGAGGTGACCATATACTTTTAGTCATGTTGTATCCTGTCACAGCAACAGTAAAAGAAAAAAGTTATTATGGAATTGCCATGCTTTGTTGCACTTTGTTACTGGTCAAAATCGAAGTATAAGTTTCTTAAAAGCAACCTTTTTACTTTTTTATTTATTTAATGTTTACACTTATTTAACATGTTTCTCATTGCTGTTCAATTATATTGATTCTTATTATGCATTGCTACTGCAAGTAATAATGTTATAATAAAAAGTAATAATTGTGCAAGTAATAATAGCCTATTCATTTATGCATAACTCTCACTTGAATAACTATATTGTCTCCAGCAGGTTAGAGACAAGGAGTAATTTCCATTTATAGTCTTCAAGGACATAGGCCACTGTTAAGTTCCCTTTTTAAAAATCAGTTTCTTGTTAGTTGAAGAAGATTTGTTGAATAAAGTCGTTATTTTTGTTTTCTTTGCGCACAAAAAGAAGTCTCGTAGCTTCATAAAATTATAGTTGAACCACTGATGTCCTTACTGGGCCTTGAACGTGTCAGTTCCGAGAGCTCTCGGATTTCATCAAAAATATCTTAATTTGTGTTCCAAAGTTGAATGAAGGTCTTACGGGTTTAGAACGAGATGAGTAATTAATAGGGCTGGGTTTTGACACAAATTTCACAATTCGATTCGATTCTCATTCACAAGCTTGTGCTTCGATTCAATTACAGATTCGATTCAATATCGATTATTTTGGATACATATTAGGTACAGTACATGCCAAATTTTCACAAGGAAAAAAAATCTCTCGACTTTGCTGTAAAATACACATGAGAGTCAGTTGGTACTACATTCCTATAATATTTGAAGGTCATTTACAACTGCTAAAATTACACTTAATGAAGTTTCTAAAATAATAAAGTTACAATTAGCAACATAATAATACTTCTACTTTATTTCGTTTTTTGAAGTATAAACATTTAAATGGTGGCTGTCAAAAACTTGTTGGATTTATTCAAACATAAATTAAACATTGAAGAACAGTAAAAATGATAATGAATATGTTATATGGTGCATATATCTAGCAAAATGTGCCTCTCTACAGTTTATTTTTCTAGCTTACTAATGAGTATGTTTTTCTGAGGTAAATGTGACGTTATGTGTTTACAAGCCATTATATTGGCGTCTTTGCACGACTGAAACACTGATTGAGCGATTACATGAAACAGGATGCGGATTGTAAAGTTGTACTCTTTCTTTTAACTTACCTTCGGATGTTTAGTCATGATTATTTTGTGCTGAAACTGGTATTAATGTGGAGGAGACGATCAGTTCACGTGCGCCTCGCGCTGCTGTGTCTGTTGATCGAGGCGCTACAGCGATCTGTCACTCCACATTAAACAGCGCCAAAACAGCATTTATTGTTTAAATACTGCAATACAATGGAAAGAATTTGAAATCTGAGACTTTGTTTCTGAAAATTTTACCAAAGCACAATGCTTATTGCGATATATTAGATGGGAAGTAGGCCTACCCTTCAATGTTCCATCCATTAACTGAAAACAGTTGTTTCCTGAGGGAGAGAGAGAATTCTAGAAACAAAATCTAGATTTAACCACTTGTGTTTTTTAGACAGCTTTTCTATGTTCAACATTCTATGTTGTCATCTTTCTGATTTTATAAAAATGTTTTCTTCTCCTGAAGGCCTGTGGTTGCACCAGCTAGAAGGAAACATAATGTCATATGTATTTGACATATAATCCATCTTGACACACATGGCATGGAGATGTGATTGATCAGTGTGTGTGTGTACCTGTAGGCAGACTAATCACCCAGACAAAGCATTTTGTCAAACAACACATCGACAAGCGCAGTCAGCAAACATACCATGGGTTTAAAAACATCTGAAGTGTTCTGCAAAAATTCACTATTAGATATGTTAGAGAAGACCATGGAGACTCCTTCCATCATCCCTTGTCATCCATCCTGCGGGCAGCCGGAGTGACTGACAGCTCCTGCCGCGATTCACAAAGATCCGCACGCCAGTTAGCAAATAGCAATATGGCCTCCCCGTATAACCAAGGTAAACGACCGAGATTGGTGCTAAACTGGGTAGTTTGATTGAGTTAGCACTAATTCACGTTTAATGACGCTATTGATTGGAACACGCGGCTGTTTGTGTTCTAACAGCCTCTGTCAAACCAATCAGATTAGCTGAGTACACCTGTATAACCGCGGAAACAAATAGCGCAAAGCAAACAGATTGACGGGATGAGCTTGCAAGAGAAACGCCGCGTTCGCTCCAGGATCAAATGGCAATCAAGCGGCAGTCAGACAAAGCGGAGATATCTGTGACCAGACTCCAAATGAGCGCCAGAGACACAAAGAGAGAAACGGAAAGCTCACAGTGCTCGCCCTCGATCTCTATTTGCTCAAACTAAGAATTGAAGATCACTCTTTGCTGTGTGCGCACACACATAGAGCTCAATCTATCAGCACAACACAGTCCCGTGGGAGAGGGAACATACCGCATCCGACCATCGCCAGATTAATGGGTTAACACCCGGCACGTGCCCATAATGTGCTCCCGGGGACGCGGAGATTAGGCCGCGGCAGACAGTCCCATCTTCAGTGGGCAACACAGAAGCCTATCGATCCTTCCGGATGTGTGCGTGTCTGTTCAGTGTACTAGACTCAAAGCGAGGGAAAGAGTGATGGGTATGTCACCAGTGCTTGCTCTGCTGACAGTACATAAGGACTGTTGACAAGTTAAGATGAAGCCTCACACACAAGCTCTCTCAGGAACAATAGGGCCCTTTTTCTTTCTGTCAATAACCATGAAGTGTTTCAGGGTGTGTGTTCGCACTCAAATAGTATCTAAAATATATGTAATGTGGGAATAAAAGAAAGCCCTGGAGGTGAATCTGTGGCCTGGATTAACACAGTTCAGCAGGCATTCACACATGGTGGGATGTGAATCTGGTTTTGTCAACTTTGCATGTTTCCTTGAGTATGCCGGACATTAGTCAAGTCAAGTCACCTTTATTTATATAGCGCTTTTAACAGTGCGGATTGTGTTAAAGCAACTGAACAGCATTAATTAGGAAAATAGTGTGTCAATAATGCAAAATGACAATAGTAAACACTAATTTTTCAGTTAAAGACAGTTCATCATTGAATTCAGTGATGTCATCATCCATCTCAGTTCAGTTTAAATAGTATCTTTGCAATCATTTGCAATCAAGTCAACGATATCGCTGGAAATGAAGTGTCCCCAACTAAGCAAGCCAGAGGCGACAGCGGCAAGGAACCAAAACTCCATCGGTGACAGAATGGAGAAAAAACCTTGAGAAACAAGGCTCAGTCGGGGGGCCAGTTCTCCTCTGGCCAGACGAACCAGCAGTTCAATTTCAGGCTGCAGAGGACTCATCTGGTTCCTGTGGTCTTGTCCCGGGGGTCGTCTGAGACAAGGTCTTTACAGGGGATCTGTATCTCTGGGGCTCATCTAGTTGTCCTGGTCTCCGCTGTCTTTCAGGGCTGTGGAGGTCCTTTCTAGGTGCTGATCCACCATCTGGTCTGAATACGTACTGGATCCGGGTGACTGCAGAGACCATCTGATCTGGATACAGACAGGATCTGGTGGCTACGGTGACCTCGGAATAAGAGAGAAACAGACTAATATTAGCGTAGATGCCATTCTAAGACGTAATAAAACAGACGATGAGCACTATTAACAGCAATTATTATATGATGCAATCAAACTTATAGCAAAATGTGGTAGTTCTGTATGTTGTTTCAGGGTTGGCATCATCTGAGGTCCTCTGAGGGGTTGGCATCATCTCTTCTCAGGTGTTCTGGATCCAGACTGAAGCTTGTGTAAATCATCCCGTGACAAAAAACAGAGAAACAAATAGAGACATAATTAGCGTAGCTGCTGTTCCAACCAAGCAAAATTGATTTGTTTAACCCAAACTAAAGAATAATAATGTGCATTTGATCAGATATAACTGCAGTGCAAGATTATGAGATGCATTATTTGAATGCTTGGCCAAAGAGATGTCTTTAATCTAGATTTAACCAGAGAGAGTGTGTCTGAACATTAGGGGTTGAACACACTCTCCTTTAAAAGCAGTAATTATAATTTGCTTGATTTTTTTTGATTGTTTGTTTACTACTCTGGAAAGCTTGCAACTTTTATGATCACATAATGCGTCTTTATGCAGTGTTTTAACTGCAAAATGATTTTTTTTTTAGTTTTTGTTTAAGTTGAACCAACAAGCACAGCAAGTGATCTGATGAGGGCTGATGCATTTTTTTTTTTTTTTTGACTGTACACAGAAACCTACCTCTTCCAGCAATGCACTGCAGCACAAATAATTATGGTTACTTTGTTTTACCTTTTTTTTTCCTATTAATTTTTTTTGTACATTTATTTTTCTTAACATTTATAGGCTACTGTTGGCCTCATAACGTTGTCAGTAATGTCAAGTAATGAAAATTCACTATTTTCTACATTACTTATAAATTTCTTCTCTTTGGTCACGTATGCCGGCCAGACTTCTTTACTCATTTACAAAATGTGTACATTTATTAAATCGCGCCCTTTTCTTATTATCAAGTGCAAGCTTCCATTCAGATCTGCCTCCTTAACAACTGAAATAAGTCCAAGTCAACCAAGTCAAGTTTTGTCCTTTATGATAATCCTGTTCAATTGGATGTACATCGCAAAAGAGAAGAAAAGATACTTCCATTGCATCTCGACTTAATTGCAAGCATTTCACTCTCCTTGAAATGTATTCTGATGTACACATAATATAGAAGTTAAAACCGTTCAAACAAAGGGAACTTTCTGCATAGAATTAATTTGATACCTTAAATACTTTATCTTGAATGATGACATGAATGATTTTATGTTGGCAGCTTGACATTTTAGTGACATTTACATGTAAATGACAATAATTATGTAAATTAATTCAAATTTTAAAGCCACGCAAATGTTTTGCCATCACTTTTTTAAAGTGGACAAACACCTGTTTTTTCACTGTTAATGTTAATATCTTTTTGAATGTTAATTAACAAGTGAAAATCAGACATCATTTGCTATCAGCACTGCATGTTGAAATTTTGTTTGTGTATGTTAAAATGCACAACATGCCTTAAAAATAGTCTTTCTTGAAAATTTCTAATTAATATTATGTTAGTTTGCAGATACCTTTTTGGTTTTAAAACTCTGTGGTCAAGCAGGTTCCATTGAAACATTAGAATACTTGTCTCTCTACCTCCGTGTCTTTCTCTCTTCCTTTCCCTCCATTAGTTCGCCTCCCTTCTGCGTTTATGAATGGGACCTGCGGCCATTGTCTCTGTGTCAATCACATGCTCTCACACACATACCCAGGAGACACACAATTGACATTTGGCAGATTGCTCTGTGTGTGTGAGTGTGAGAGTGTATGTGTGTGTTTTAGGTTATTAAGATAAGGCAGGTATGCCGTAGGTTCTTCATTAACATGTTAGTGGATCTCATCATCCTTTCTCCTCTAGCACTGTGGCCGTAATTGGGTAAGGCTATTAGACACAGAGTGATCATGCCTGTGTGATGGCAGGAGGGGGGATGGTGGCGTGGCCAATCTTATAACTTTAAGACACAGTATGTGTGTATGAGAGCACGTCTATATCGGTGTGTAAATGCGTGCTGATGGGATAGGGCTATTAAAGCTGATGTCGGTTTAGGTAGGCTTTAATAGTCCTGCTAAGCAGTGGGTAATTGGCCGTATCCTGAGAAAATCAGAGAGATTGATTTAAAGGTGCCTGCATTTAAGTGGACACCTTGCAGGAGTGTATTTTAAGCTGTAAATTGTGGCTAGTGCCACTTGGCATCTGTAACTGCACAAAGTGAATGTGAGAAATGGATATGTGTGTATACTGTAAATACCTCTAATAATACTGGCCGTCTTATTCTTAATAGTCATTATATTATATTATATTATAGTATAGTATAGTATATTTTTAGACTATGAAGAATCACACGGCCGGTATTATTAGAGGTAATGAGCAATTGTTAACCTATGGATCTATTACCTGTTCTAACCCATAAAAATGACCTTTGTTGATGTAACCTGACTGCTTTTTGGATGTATTTGTTTTCTGAAATATCACTCATTTTTCTAAGGTCTTTAGGTAGTGAGAACTGCTCTTCTGTTTTTAGTTTCTCTCCCATAATTTTTCCAGTATGATTCATTTTTAGCTCTTCATGTATCTGTTTATGGTCTCTTATGTACTGCAGCTGTGAGCACCTTCTCGATGGCTCTTTAGAGAAGAGAGCATGTAGTTAGTGTCTTAGCTGTGTCTGTGTTTAACAGTTTCCAGAGCTTCTGTTTTGGATGATCCATTCTGTTTTGTTTTGTTTTAAATCCATGGCTCTATCCTTGATCTTGACTCAGTTTTGTAACTCAACAAGCCTTGTGATCTCCCTCCATGTGGTCTTCATTTTAGACATTCCCTTTCTAAGTACAGATAGCTTGTCGATTTAACATGAAGGATCAGCACTACTGAGACATCAGTTTATTGTTTTCTGTTAGTGTGGTTGTTGCAGTTGTACTTGGTGGCAAATTGCTACTGATGTTGGTGTCTTTAATGATAATCTTGAATCACATTCCACCATATGAAAAAGTAATTCCTTAAAACTGTAAGTGTCATGTGACAGAGGGGCTTGTTAAAACATGAGAAGGAAAGAATGGTGCAAATTATATAGGGGAATACAAGCAAATCTGTTTCAGTGTGACCAAAATTTAAAGGACAACTTAAATATACACTATAGTAAATAGTTTCAATGTTGTATAAGCATCATAATTCCCCATATTTCTTCAAACTCCAAAAGTTGTAGATTCATGGTGAAGTATATTGACCACATCATATGAAGCCTTCGCCACAGCTTTTCTGTTTAGAAATTAAACTCTGCCATCTTGTGGTTCATGTGAGGTTTACATTCTCCCCCACTGTCACTGTGAAAAGCACAAAAGCTTTTGGTTTAAAAAGGTTACATTAAAAAAAAACTGCCATTGTAGGTTGAAAAAAACTTAAATCTAAGAATGGGTTACCAGAATCTTTCCATAAAATAAATTAAATCACAATGTTCCAAGAAAATTAAAGGGCTATTTATTTATGTTAGTACCTATTGGCCTAGGCCTATGTCATTACATTTTTATAATATTATATACAAACCTACTGCAATCTGTTTGTTACTGTAAAATGTATAATAATATATCTGGTGGTACAAAGAAAAGTCACATGATGACGTTTAATTCATTTAAATTGGCTCCACAGCAAACTTTACCAAAATTGTTAAAAATCATCACCCACAATAAATAAACAAATAAATAAAGACACTAAAAATCATATAAACATTAACTAAACAACATAACTGAGAACTAAAATAAGATTTTACTTTTTTTTTGGAAATAATTCTGGAAATAACCCTTAATTCTTATTTCATAAAACCACACGGTAACAATATTTTATCGTATAATTGTAATTATTGCCTTGTTAAGAGTACCTTTTAAAACTGTGAATGATAATATATTTGACTAGAAAACCATTTTGCGATATTTTACAGTCGAATTAGGCCTGTTTATGTCTTTAAAAATCTAACATATGTTAAAACGTTTAGAACTTACATTTAACCAATTAGAATGTTTCAAAAAAAAATTACATTCTTTTCCCTTTAAACATTTACATTTTATACAGTGTGTCTGAGACGATTGAGTTCCACACGCAGTGCGATGCTATTGGAACGCAATACTGGCAATCTCTGTCGATTGACATCCAAGGCGAAGAAAACACGACCAGAGAGGGGAGACAGAATGTGTCAAATCAGTGTGCGACGGTCCTAATGATTCAGAAAATGTACAATAATGTAATAATAAAGAAAGAAATACTATTGCTAAATAGTGTACACTGATACTATCACTGAGCGTCGTGTCATTATCAAGCAGCATCACTATCGGTTACAAATCTCACCATAAGCGGATTGGTTTGGCCCTATTCATTAACGGCACCCGAGCCTCTCAGCACCCCCCCTCCCCCGCGGACCAACCGAAACGTTTTATCATGAAGGCGATTTAATTAGCTACATTTTATTATTTGTTATCAATCTAAGCATCAGTACTGGAATGCGACGACTAGTAAATAAACCCCGAGTCTCTTCGCGCGTACAATTACAATTATCGTATCATTAGGTCCAACGCATCCAGTCATGTTTCTTTTGCATCCGCTGCTGCAGATCTCTGTTCTGCTGGATGCGGTTTCTGCCAGCCCTACCGATGATAATGTGCTGCGGGCCGGTCATGGAGAACACGGAGAGCCGGGGCATGAAGAACCCCATAAGGATTCCTACAGTACATTCGCCTCCGAGTTCCTCGAGTCCAGATACCTCTCAGACGAAGGTACGATGGAATAAAACGATTGCGCTTAATTTGAAGTCATGAATGCTGGTTTTGTGTTGTTTCTCACTCAGTAGACATGGGTGCAGTTCTTAGAAGCACTGAATACATGCAGTGAATGGTCACCGTCTGATGCCCTCCCTCGACCACAGGCCTGTTAATTAGGTTAATAGTGTTGTCTGTTAGTGATAATTATTAGCAATACTTTTATAAGAGATTGGTTTTGATTCACTAATATAATCATTTGCATTCATATGGTACAACATCAGGACCTTGGTCAGCACCCCAAAAGCCTGTGAAACTCGCATCCATTCCAGAGCAGTTACCCACAGGCTTTTCCAACCCCCCTATTTTGTAATCTAGTTTTTTAATAAACTGCAGATACTCAGACAGTGATTCATAAAGTCGCAACACATCAAACAGAATAGAATAGAATAGAATAGAAACTCTTATTGCCACGACTGGCCCAGTGTTGCAGGTGCTGTGTAACACATGTTTGGATAGTTCTTAGAAGTACAAATGTGTGAATATACAGTATCATGTATAATGTACAAAACAATAGAAAATACACTACCATTCAAAGGCTTGGGGTTGGTAAGATTTTAATGTTTTTGTCCAGTCTTTACATTTCTTATTATTATCAATGCTGAAAATAGCTCAATATTTTCGTGAAAACCGTGAACACTTTTTTTCCAGGATTCTTTGATGAATAGAAATGTCAAAAGAACAGCATTTATTGAAATTTAAATCGTTTGTAACATTGTAAATGTCTTTATTGCCTTACTGATCCCAAACCTTTGAACAGTAGTGTATGTCTGTCATATAATAATATAAAATGCAAGACAGTGTAAATTATTGTTTATTACCATTGTGTGTGTATGTGTGTGTTTGTGTCTGAAAAAAAGTATTACACAACATACTATATTACGAAAACTTTACCCAAAGCTAAGGTTAAGTTGCCCCTCCTGCATTACAATGTATTAAGTCAAATTAAAATGTAACATACAAATACAGTGGGTACGGAAAGTATTCAGACCCCCTTAAATTTTTCACTCTTTGTTATATTGCAGCCATTTGCTAAAATCATTTAAGTTATTTTTTTTTCCTCATTAATGTACACACAGCACCCCATATTGACAGAAAAACACAGAATTGTTGACATTTTTGCAGATTTATTAAAAAAGAAAAACTGAAATATCACATGGTCCTAAGTATTTAGGACCCTTTGCTCAGTATTTAGTAGAAGCACCCTTTTGACCCTTTGCAATATAACAAAGAGTGAAAAATTTAAGGGGGTCTGAATACTTTCCGTACCCACTGTATATGACATCATTAATTATTATTTTAGTAGTAGAACTAGCTGAAACCAGTTGATTAATGTGTTGTTGTCTAATGTCTCAAATAGGTTACCCCTTCCCAGCTGCACCCCCTGTAGACCCATTTGCCCGCATCAAAGTTAGCGACTGTGGAATAACCAAAGGATGCATCAGGTGAGTGCATGGAATAAAGGTTCAATTTAATTTATAAACAATGGGTTATTGTGGCATCAAACTATGCGCTGCATGCCGTAATGCAGAATCAAGCTGTCCGGTACACTCATAATATATACATAAAATAGACATGCACATCATGGATCTTTGTAAGTCTGTGTTGATGATTGTTCATACTGGGTTAAGTTCACCCTAAAATAAAAAGTCATCACTTTGTCTCTCTACTGTTGCTGTAGATATGGCAAACCAGGCTGTGACGCAGAGACCTGTGACTACTTCCTGAGTTTCAGACGCATTGGCACAGATGTGGAATTCGAGATGAGTGCAGACACTGATGGATGGGTTGCTGTCGGTTTCTCCTCTGACAAAAAAATGGTAAGGAGAGAGGGATTACATATATATATTTGGTGCGAATGCCTGCTAAGAAATACACAATGATATTGTTGTTGTAGGGAGGTGATGATGTCATGGGCTGTGTTCATGACGATAACGGACGTGTACGGATACATCATTTCTACAACGTGGGCCAGTGGGCCAAAGAGATCAAGCGCAACCCGGCGCGGGATGAGGAGGGCATCTTTGAAAACAACCGCGTCACGTGCCGCTTCAAACGGCCTCTTCACGTGCCACGGGAGGAGACGCTGGTTGACCTGCACCTCAGCTGGTACTATCTGTTCGCTTGGGGACCTGCCATTCAAGGTAAAGACATACAGCCTGGTTTTAAAAGAGTAGTTTATACAAACATGAAAATTTGCTGAAAATGTACTCATCATAACAGATTTGGAGAAATTTAGCATTACATCACTTGCTTATTAACGGATCCAATGATAGGTGTTTTCAGAATTAGAGTCTAAACAGCTGATAAAAACATCACAATAACATAACATAACTTTACTCCATCAAGTAATGTTGTGTGTTTTTCTAATAAACAAATCCATCATTAAGATGTTTTTAACTTTAAACCATTGCTTCTGGCTAAAATAAGAGTCATCTATCCGTAATATTGCTTACTCCAGGGAAAAAGTCTGAATCGTGAGAGAAATACTGTATACAAACATTTTACAAGCAAAAAAGTCCAAAACAGTTCTAAACAAATATTCAGTGGATTTTGATGTGAGAGGACTACAGAGGACAGACTTTTCTCATTTGAGGAGCGTTATGAACTGGTTATATAACTGGTATTTTGGCCAGAAGTGATGGTTAAAAGATAAATTCCTTAATGATGGATTTGTTGCTTATAAACATGGAGTTTTCACTTCACAAGACATCAATTGATGGACTGGAGTCATGTGGATTATTGTGAGGCTTTTGTCAGCTGTTTGAACTGATGGCACCAATTCACTGCAGAGGATTCACTTGTGAGCAAGTTAATGTAATGCTGTATGAAATTATGTAATAAAAAAATACTCCAAATCTACATCTACATCTTGGATTGAGTGAAGTGCCAGCAAATTTTCATTTTAAACTATTCTCTTTAGGGCTACAAATGTAATATTGCCCTATTTATGGGGATCTTGTTCTGTTTTTCTTCTCAGGTTCCATCACAAGGCATGACATCGACTCCCCACCAGTGTCAGATCGCATGATTAGCATCTATAAATATGAGGACATTTTCATGCCAGCCACAGCCTATCAGACATTCTCCTCTCCCTTTTGCCTCCTCCTCATCGTTGCTCTTACCTTCTACCTGCTGATGGGCACACCATAACCAGCGAAGCTGTGTCACTGAGAGAAGAAATTAATACAACAAACTATGGAGCCACTATAGCATGACTGTGTGCCAACATAACAGTATTAGAAACAGGCAGCAATAAATTGCAATTCTATAATATCCTCAGTCTACGTACACTGGAAAGGTATTTGGACTGTGGATTAATATTCAGTTATATACAAGCAAGGATTCTCATTTAGAGGAGAGCGGGTCAACCATACATACTTATTATATGTTACAATATATTTTATTTTGATGAAAGAGTAGAGAAACCTCAAGTGGTATGTTATGGTAGGTATAGCCTACAATAGTTGAAACAATCTTGAGCCAAATTAATGTTAATATTCAGTATACTTAAAGTGCAGTCACTTTAGTGAACTTTCAGTAAAATTGTGCATTCAAGAAAGTCCATTGTATATCACTGTCAAACCATCAGCTTTCTGTTGGTCAAAGCTGCGAATCCAAAATCTGTGTGGGGAAATCTTTCACCCTCACATGAACTTCCAAAACAATGATTCCTATTGAAATGACTCAATTTTACCAACAAAAACTTGCTGAACAATGATAAGTGTGACAGTATCTCTACAGTGGCACATATCATGACACATAATGTCCCACTACAGAACTCTATGGAGAAGTGAGTTGCCTCGTTCAATTGAATGGAATATGTTTAGCCAAATCTCAGTAGAGGTGCTCTGCTGTTTGTAGTTGCCTGCTATCCAGTGTTTTCTGGTATATTACAGTTCTGATTAACATTTATTAAGGCTGTGGATTTCAGAGTGATGTAAATTAATTAATGCCTCTGTGACTGACTACACAACTAACAGCAGTACATAATTTGCCCTACAGCACAAACACACATGCAAATAATTCATAAAACATCACTGCCTTCCAGTTAGCCAGCATTGCCAGCTCAGTATTTGATGATGCATGCCAGCAAACCAGCCTCATCTGAGCCATTTAGATCAGGAACAGAACCAGTCCAGGAGAGAGTCGTCTGGTTTTCGTTTTAGTGAATTGAAGACTTTCTATACCAAGGACTTCATGCCATTGTAAAACATACAAATAGTCCAAGAACTGATTGCTGCCTGTGTAGAAAGAATTGGATCACGCCAGTTAGTGTGTGATTGTTTTCTGTTAATTATTTGGCGTTCTTTAAAAATGTTGTGTAATATCATTTGTATAGTAGACTGAAGAGCAACGCGTAAAGATGTTTAGACAGGCATTTAGTTTAGTACTTGGAGGAGTGATGCGATTCGTTTTTGATGTGTGCCGGCCAGAGATAATCATGTTATGTAGCATAAATGGAGACATCATATGCCAGTGGTCAAGGAACAATATGTTTGTTATATTTTAATATACTTCTGAAATTTTGACATTGACAGTGTTAGAGAATATGCAATAATGAGTGTGCATAGTGAAGGACTGTGAACCGTTGGGATTTTAAACATTTGTCAGACAATCTCCTATCATTAGCAGCTTACATACATTCTGACAAGTTTACTGTGAATTCTCGCTCTAATTGGAAAAAAGATACCTGTTTGATGGTCCTGAACACGACACGTACGGCACTTGTTAATAAAGCTATGAAAGACAGCTGAAAATGTGTACCGTTGTCATATTTGTCTGGATAAACTGAGAACGTTCTGCCGGGGTCTGAACTTGATGTACTTGTCATGACATGGCACCTTGAAGAATAGTAAATAAAATCAATAAAATATTTGTTCACTAATTCATCTTTTCTCTAATTTAGATTGTTACGTCTTTTTTTGTTGTGCTACGAGCGAGTCACTCACTCATTCACTCAAACGATTCATTAAAGAACTAGTTGTATTCTACTATATTATTTTGAATCCATACTTAATATCCTTTATAATCAGATTATCACAGAGTATTATTTTTTCAGCATTTTCCCTCCATTTTGTGACTTTTCAAACTACAAACTGATACTATTCACATCATTTAAATGCAGTTCCAAACCTGTTTGGCTTACTTCTTAACACAAAATAATTTTTTTGAAGAGCGCTGTTAACCATTGTATTATAGTAGATGTTTTGGTTACCGTAGACTTCTACTGTTTTATAGGGAACCGCATGATGGCCAGTAAATGTTGACTATTCTAATTTTGGGTGAACTATCCCTTAAAAAGATAACGAACCACCAGCACCTACATTTAAAAAAAACATACAGTGGTGGTAGGCTGTAAAACACAGTAACTTGACTACATTTTTTTAAACATTCGTTCAGAAATACAAGTGTTGTAACTTGACTACATTTCCCAGACTTCATCCAACACGCTACGTCACTCTTTGCCCAGCTCGCAGTTCCTTATGTGGTGGATCCTCCGGACTGAAGCGCAGCGACGCCAGCGAGCATGGCAGACACAGAGGACCCTGGTCCAGGCGAGGCTACCGAGGCGGACACCCCGCGCACCAGCTGGCCACACTACGTCTCGTTCAGCGAGACCGTTCAGCCAGCAGTCGGGATGGTGAGCCACCTACTGAGCCAGCAGACCTCCCTGAAGTTCGACAAAAACATCAAACAGGCCTTCTACAACACGGGAGCGATGATCTTCGTGGCGATCTGTTGCGGAGCAGCGGTGTTGGTCTACTTCATCCTGGAGGCTTTTCTGCGGCCGCTGCTTTGGGCAGTGCTGTGCGGCACTTTCCTGCACCCCTTCAAATACTCGCTCGCCCGCCTCGGCCGCTCCTGGCTCAGCAGCCTGCAAGACAGCGGCACACCGATAGTGGTTGGGACTCTGTTGGTGCCGGTGTGGTGCGTAAACTACGGGGTGGAAACTCTGGGAGGACTGGTCGTAGATCGGCTCAATGTACTGCTGGCAGTTGGGGCCGGTGTACCCCTGCTTTATTTCCTATATCTGTTCTGGAGCGTCATTGGCATGCAGGTGATCCTCAGTCATGTCTGTACGGTCATCTGTCTCGGCCTGGATTGTTTCAGCGCGGCGTGGGTGAGTTCTGTCTGTGAATGGGACAGTGACAACGCCTCCTGTCAGACAATGCACAGGTGGTAGAGTGGTAACTTGTGGGACAGGGACTTAGAACTTCATTCCTACTTAGATAACAGAATAATTCATAAATTTATGTACATTTAGTAATGATACTTTTATAACATTCATAATTGTTTGAAACTTACATTTTGCAACAAAGTTTGGTATTATAATATATAGTGTCATATATGTGACCCCCTGGACCACAAAACAAGGGTATATTTGTAGCAATAGTCAACAATACAGTGTATGGGTCAAAATTATCAATTTTTCTTTTATGCAAAAAATCATTAGGATATTAAGTAAAGATCATGCTCCATGAATATATTTTGTAAATTTCCTACCATAAATATATAAAAACGTAATTTCTGATTAGTAATATGCATTGCGAAGAACTTTATTTTGGACGACTTTAAAGGCGATTCTCTCAATATTTTGATTTTTTTGCACCCTCAAGCCTGTGTTATTCCAGATTTTCAAATAGTCGTATATCTCGGCCAAATATTGTCCTATCCTAACAAACCATATATCAATGGAAAGCTTATATATTTACAATATAAAAAAATTGACCAGTATGACTGGTTTTGTGGTCCAGGGTCACATATATCTTATAGTGTTTAAACTTTAAAGCTAAATAATTTTCTGTCAGTGTCGAGCACTATCATGGGTTGTCACATTCTGTCTCTCTTTCATCCATTAGAGAATCATATATTTACAATGCAAATCTGTCAACCTCTGTATTACCACATCTGGCTTTGGACAACCTAACCATATGCAAATATGTTTGTATAGAAAACTATTAATTAACACAACTGTCCATGTGAAGTATCAACATTATCTAGAACTCATGTTTAGTATATGAATGGGAATTGGAGCATGACATCCCAAGATGCTAAAAATATGTCCCTTAGGCTACAAACACAGGCCAGATGATAGATCATAAGACATATTTTAAGTTCTTCTAAAGGTTACAAGAACTCTAAAGGACTAAATTTCACCCTGACATTAAATTTAATTACCTCAGTATCTGATTTTGTTTTAGTTCTCTCTAGTGCTTAATTTAATTCTTACATATTATGTGATGTCTATTATTAGTCTAAATTGTTATTGCCCCCAAAATCCCCATCCAGTAGAACTTTGGGATCACCAAAATAACAAGAAAAATTTAAGGTGCTGATTTCTTCAAGAAGCTGGCAGTGAAACTGGCTCTAATTTAAAAAAACAGGAAGGAGAAAATGATCAACTATATAATTTTTTTGATAATTATGACACAATTTATGACTTTCTTATTTGGTAAAACAATTCCTTTTACCCACTTAATTGAAGTGTGTGTTGAAAACACCCTCGCAGTGCCTGTGAGAGCTGTGAACATACTGAGGGTTTTTGTGATTATAAATAGATCGGTGGCAAATGTTTGGTGCAGGCACAGTGGTTACCAGAGATGCCCATATGTTCTCTGTCTTTCTCTTTCTCAGGTTGGCACTTTAGTTGTGGGCTACGTGTTGGCTGTGGCGTTTAAGTGGACACCTAGCATGGAAGGTTACTTGCGTACACTGTCTGTGCCTGTATGGGCAGCACTTATTTTCTACCTGGGTAAGACCTTTCTGTTTTGAACCGGTGAATGGCTCTGTTTGGGTTTTAGTATTGACCTACAATCCTGTCAATGAAGGAATGCTAAAAATCCTCTCTTTTTCCCAGTATCTCTGACAGGGTCGTGGCGTGTGCCTGTGTTTGTGGTGGTGGTGTTACTGCTAATAGTGGGTTCTCAGGAGAAGCCTGCTGTTCCAGGGAAAGGTAAAGAGGCTGAGGCTCCAGCTCTCACTTGATTTACCTCTGTTCTTGATGTCCTCTGACTCTTGCTCCTCTCTTCTCTATGTACAGGTGAGCTCTCTGGTCAGGTGCTCTCCTTTGCTGCTAATACAATCTTCATGGCAATCTCTTGCGGTAACGTCAGCATTGCTGAAAAGATCCAGGAAGAGAAGAGCACCAAAGAACAATCCAAAGGTGACACAAAAAAGATAACAGACCACTTTTGCTGAGTTAATTCAAAGTCATGTAGATGTTTGAAGTTATTTGCAGAGCTGTTTCTCTCTTTGAGGGAGAATCTGTGGGATTCTGCAGAAATTATTTAAAAAGATTTTGTGTGGGTCAAGTTATGACTGACTTTCAGAAGTGTGCATTTTTATTTAAAAAGCATATATTCTATTTTGCTGCATGTTTCAGAGTGAAGCGTGGCACTGTTTTCTTTTACATGTGAGAAGCTCATGATCCTGTGTTTTTAGTGTCTCAGAGCTGATCTCTGCATTTGCTGTGAGTTAAAGAAATAGTTTTTCTTTTTCATTTACTCACCCTCATGTTGTTCCAAACCTGTATGAATGTCAGTCTTATGTTGAACGCAAAAAAAAAACGATAGTTGAAAGAATTTTGAAGAACCAAACAGTTGTTGGTCCCAAATTACTTCCATAGTAGGGAAAGAAATTCTATGGAAGTTAATGGGGACCATCAACTTTTTCGACTACCAGCATTTTTCAAAATCTTCTTTTATGTTCAGCGTAAGAAAGAAGTTCATAGAGGTTTGGAACGACATGAGGGCGAGTAAATGATGACAAAAGTTTAATTTTTGAGTGAACTATCCCTTTAAACATGGATTTTGGGAGCACAGTGTTCTCCAGTTAAATTTTATTTTTACATTAATTTAATTTCCAACATTTCTGAGGACACATAATTACAGCATTTTACTAGATTTGTACTGAGAAGCCTTTGTAAGCCTGTTTTCATAGTAATAGCCTTCCTTGCAATTTTCCACCAGCTCTTTATTGTAATTGTACTGCAGCGTAAACTAAAATAATTAATATAATATTTTTTTTTACTATGTTTTTTAATATACTATTAATTTTTTCTTATTATTAGTAGTTAGTAGTATTATAGAAATCCACTCAGAGCTATCAGACCTGAGGAATATCCCACAGTTTCAGTTGATAAAAAATACTTTATGGTCAAAAGTAAATTCACTCAGATACCGATCAAATGTTATGCAGTTTTTTTCTTGTGGTATTGAAAATTGTATCAAATGTCAGTATTTTTCAAGGTATTGAGGTACTGAGGTTAGAAATTCCTGTATGGTAAGTAACAACAATTCTATCATCATTAGTAAAGATTTATTTTTCCCCTCACAGAAGCAATGGACCCCCCGAAGAGACTCTTTAGCATTCCCTCATCCCGGCGGCATAGCAGACTAGAGTTCAGGGGTATCCAGCCCAAAGAGAAGGCCAGTGATATTTACTTTGTGCTGCTTGCGTGGGCTATAGTGCTGGTGCAGATCTGGCTCAACCTCTGGATCTTACAGTTACTTCCCATCCCTGTTGCTGGTAAATGTTGTGTTCATGGTCCTCAGGTCACAAGTGTGGGATAGTATGCATGTTTTCATGGATGGGTGTTATATTTTCCAGTTTGGGTCCTGAAGAAGATGGTTGTCCATTTTGGGATGAAGGACTTCATTAGGCGGACTCTAGTGAAATGGTGGGCCGCTTCTGAGACGTTTGTCAAAGACAGACAGGATGCTGTGCTGCCTGGAACGATCAAAGGCCTAGCTCAGTTCTTGCTTCGGGTCGACACTAAGGTAATATCATATATAGATACACACACACACAAAAGCACTCGCCTGTCTGCTGACCCACTGTCCTTCACAACACTTGCCTGCTGGTAGTTGTCGCCACATGCACACATTTATTTTTGGAGGTGACACAGATCTGTGATTACAAAGAGGAACTAAATGTGGTTGTGGCTTGCTAATTCTCTTTTTTTCACACAACTAAGACAAGAAGTATTCATAACTGACAGAATAAAAGCTATGAAGGACAGATGTGGATGTTTGTGTTTATAGCATTTCTTGTAGAGGCATTTGGGAACTAAATTAATGTTCAACAGAATCTGTTTTCAATGTGAGCGAGTAATTCTAAAAGGAAATGTTATTAACCTAATAGTTGGTACATATTTCCTGTCTCTCAAATCAGCTCAAGTACTCGGTTCAAATCAAGAGTAACTATTTTTAGTCTGTGCACAGTGATGTTGCATTTTTAGTTTGGTAGTTTTTTATTTTTGTCTATTGTTTGAGGTTTGTGACATGAGGAAGTCAACTCAAGCCCAACTCATGCCCAATGACAATGTCACTTTCATTTTAATGGGTTTGATCTTTTGGACTGTCTAAGGAGAATGAAAGCCCACTGTTGCAGTCAGTCTAGATGAAATCCTACACCTCTAAGAATTATTTACTATTTGCCCACTCCTTCCTGACCCCATAGTAATCCAGTAGACAGAGTAACCTAGTTTTGCCTTCTCCCATTCTTTAGCATGCTGAGTCACACATGCTCTTATGAGCAAATGTACTGAAAACATGCAGGGTCCGAAATTACCACTCACCAAGAAGCAAATGAGCGGAATATTAGCTTGAGAACATTAAACTGTTACTAGCCGGTAACTGCTGACTTAACAAGGAACTACAACATAATACATGACTTCAATCAAATTGTAAGAAATATAATCTGACCTTCAATTATATAAATTACACAAGCAATCCAAGACATACATTTGCTGTGAGTTGTGTGTCTTCTAAGTTTGATCTCAGTGGAAATTTACCATCAGAAGTCCATTTAAAGGGGTCATGAACTGAGAAATTTTGATATATTCTTTTGATATATAAGAGGTCATTGTGCTATATAAACATTCTGTAAGTTTCAGAACTCAAAACGTTCTCGTAAGGCTAAAAAAAAAGCTTACATTGAAGTCAATCTGCCAAAAAGACAGGATGTGGAATGTGCCACTTTATGACGTAATAGTGTGGCTAAACACTGCCTCCACAGAAGAAGATCAATGCCTGCTTCTACATCACTGCCTGTTTAGCCCTGCCCACCGATTTGCACACAAGAATAAAAGGAGGTAAAAAAAAAAGACGAGGACACTCACAAGAGGACAATCATAACAGATATTTCTTTTGTCCCTGATAAAGGCCTTTATTGTTCAATATGACTCTCTTCGACATACATTTGCTGTGAGTTGTGTGTCTTCTAAGTTTGATCTCAGTGGAAATTTACCATCAGAAGTCCATTTAAAGGGGTCATGAACTGAGAAATTTTGATATATTCTTTTGATATATAAGAGGTCATTGTGCTATATAAACATTCTGTAAGTTTCAGAACTCAAAACGTTCTCGTAAGGCTAAAAAAAAAGCTTACATTGAAGTCAATCTGCCAAAAAGACAGGATGTGGAATGTGCCACTTTATGACGTAATAGTGTGGCTAAACACTGCCTCCACAGAAGAAGATCAATGCCTGCTTCTACATCACTGCCTGTTTAACTCTGCCCACCGATTTGCACACAAGAATAAAAGGAGGTAAAAAAAAAAGACGAGGACACTCACAAGAGGACAATCATAACAGATATTTTAAAATCTAAGTCACAAGCGAGATGAAAGCAGTGTAAGCAATTTACTGAAAAAAAACAAGACAACAAGGCAAACTTTTCGGTCACATGTTGACCATTTTCACTGCCAAGCTAGCAATAGGTGTGTTCGACTTCATGCAGCTCTGCGCAGATCGATCGCAATCTGACTTGAAGCAGTGCATGCCGGTTAGCAATTTTGTCCGACTTGAGACGACGCCGATGCCACGTCACTGTCACGTGTGGCATCAAAGCACCGCGAGAGCGTTTCGAGAGCAGCCGGTTGACTGCAGGAGCGTTGATGACAACACAGCCATTTCACGATTGGCCAGCTTCACCGCATGACAACTATCACATGTGTTTTGGGTTTATTCTAACATTTTCAATTCCAATAATAGCCACAAATCTGTGTTTTTAGAACAGTAAAAGCTTTTTTACTGTAGTCACAATGATATATTGACTTTTATCATTCAACACTGATGAAAGCATATATTCCCCCACTTTATTAGTATTTAAATAGTATATATTTACGTTGAACTTTATTCTTGAACAGATGGCGATGTATTAAGCCGTATATAATCAGTATATATCTGTTTCTCATGAAAATGTTTCTGAAACGTCTGTATATTTGACAAATATTGCATTTAATTCACTTCATCTGTGATACAGTAGTGGCAGAAAGTGTCTGGCTTGACGGCTCCGTTTTCAACTCCACCCCTGACTGCAAGCGGCTACTCTCGTTGATCGCCGTCTGTAGCCGTGCTTCAAGCCGAACGCACCTAATGTTGGAACTAGGAGCCATCTTGATTTAAGAAATCACATGATCAATCAGAACAAGCAGAATCAGTTATTCAACATATTAAATTACACAATATCAAAATATAAAGTAATAAAGAAAGAAAAAAAATGACCACAACATGTGTACATTTAAAGCAATGGATAATATACATCAAATTGGAGCTTGGCATTGAAAATGGTCAACATGTGACTGAAACGTTTGCCTTGATGCCTTGTTTTGTTTTTTGTTTTTCCAGTAAATTTCTTACTGTTTTTATCTCGCTTGTGAAGTATTTTACTTTTTTGGGGAACAATGTTAATAGTAAATGTTTCTTGAGTACCAAATCAGCATATTAGAAAGATTTCTGAAGGATCTTGTGATGCTGAAGACTGGATTAATGGCTGCTGAAAATTCAACTTTGCCATCACAGGAATAAATTAGATTTCAAAATATTAAAAAGTTCCAAAAAAAGGTTATTTTAAATTGTAATAATGTTCTATAATATTACTACTTTACTGTATTTTTGATCCGTTAAATGCAGCCTTGATGAGCCAACCCCAAACTTTTTGTACATAAGTGTACAGTTCTTTAGCCTTGTCTGCCATCTTAAGTTTATATTGCTGCAAGGAATTATGGGATTTCTGTGAAGAATATCATTTGGAACTAATGGCTTAATAGCAAAGCCTTTAAAACAGTGTTCACCATAATATTCCACTTTAAACCTTTTAAATGCGCATTCCATGTCCTGTTATGCATGGTTATTTGTATGTTGTTTCAAAGCTTAAAATGTCTTTGTAATCTCTGTAATAATAGCTTCTGAAACAACTTTTCTTGTCTGACATCACCAATATAAGTCTTTAGAATGTTCTGTCAAAGAATATAATTGTTTTTGTTGTTTGTATGTTTTCTGATTTATGCAGTTGTAAATGCTCCATGTACAGTAGCATCTCACTGGTTGTGTCCGATTAAGATGAGTCTGGCTGTGGCTTATCAGGAGCAGATGGTGAAGAAGTTATTTTCAGGTCCGATAGTATGTCCCTCCCCTCAGGAATCCTGCAGCATTTGCCAGCATTGCTTTTAAACTGCATATTAGAAGGAGTAATTCTTTTCCTTTAGTCTTTAGTCTTTTTTCAGTTTTCTTAACAGCGTAAACTCTGTACTAATCCGTCATCAACATTGCCAGGTTTGTGTGTGATGTTAACATTTAGCACTAACGGAACCAGAGAACAGGATTAGACATGCAAGTGCCGCCCACGGGGCCGACAGAAGCTGGGTGAGCAGAGAAACCGAGTCCACCTGCCAAAAACAAAAATATGCCCACCTCCTCCTGTTTACAACCACTCACTGTTTCCTGACAAGATGATCATCAGCGGTGCTGTTAGCTCATTCACTCAGCAGATAGTCTTGCTTAGTCATTCAACAGGTTAGCAGGTGTCAGAGCGGTTTAAAAAGGAAAGTCAGCATTATTTTGGCTTAGGAGTCAGTTACATGTGTGAGTTTTCATCATAATGTTTACTATTAATATTTTCACAGGGTTATGTCTAAAAATGCAAATAAGGCTGCATAACTGAACTCTGATGCTCAGAACTGATCCATGGATCCTCTGTTAAGTTTTTAAAGGAAAACGTCACCCCAAAATGTTATTTTTAAGGGGTGGTTGATTGTAAATGTAACTTTTTTAACTTTAGGTAATGTGTAATGTTGCTGATTGAGCATGAACAAACAGAGACATTGTCTTTTAAAATTATGGCAGGGTAATGCCTACAGTTACTGCTGATAGGGACTACAACGAGTTACTTCCTGGGTTGGTGACATCACAAACCCTGACATTTCCCCTGGGAACATGCAACAAAGGGGGCGAGGCAGTGAGGTGTGACGTTTGTGGATTGCACTAGGAGGTTTAGCGAATCATAACACAATGGGCCAACTAACCAATCTGAGCCCGTTGCGTATTTCTGAGGGAGGGGCTTCATAAAACCAGGAAATCATCAGAGCGTTCATAGGAGAAGGGATGGAGCGGTGTAGAATAAAGGTAAATAATGTTGTTGTTTTTTTGTTTTTTTTAAATGAAGCATTAACACATGCTAGACTACACCCCATAAACACAATCAAGCCTAGAAAAAAGCAGCCAGCCACCCCTTTAATCTTAATTTCTGTCTCTTCCTCACACAATGCATCTTAAGTTTATATTGCTGCAAGGAATTATGGGATTTCTGTGAAGAATATCATTTGGAACTAATGGCTTAATAGCAAAGCCTTTAAAACAGTGTTCACCATAATATTCCACTTTAAACCTTTTAAATGCGCATTCCATGTCCTGTTATGCATGGTTATTTGTATGTTGTTTCAAAGCTTAAAATGTCTTTGTAATCTCTGTAATAATAGCTTCTGAAACAACTTTTCTTGTCTGACATCACCAATATAAGTCTTTAGAATGTTCTGTCAAAGAATATAATTGTTTTTGTTGTTTGTATGTTTTCTGATTTATGCAGTTGTAAATGCTCCATGTACAGTAGCATCTCACTGGTTGTGTCCGATTAAGATGAGTCTGGCTGTGGCTTATCAGGAGCAGATGGTGAAGAAGTTATTTTCAGGTCCGATAGTATGTCCCTCCCCTCAGGAATCCTGCAGCATTTGCCAGCATTGCTTTTAAACTGCATATTAGAAGGAGTAATTCTTTTCCTTTAGTCTTTAGTCTTTTTTCAGTTTTCTTAACAGCGTAAACTCTGTACTAATCCGTCATCAACATTGCCAGGTTTGTGTGTGATGTTAACATTTAGCACTAACGGAACCAGAGAACAGGATTAGACATGCAAGTGCCGCCCACGGGGCCGACAGAAGCTGGGTGAGCAGAGAAACCGAGTCCACCTGCCAAAAACAAAAATATGCCCACCTCCTCCTGTTTACAACCACTCACTGTTTCCTGACAAGATGATCATCAGCGGTGCTGTTAGCTCATTCACTCAGCAGATAGTCTTGCTTAGTCATTCAACAGGTTAGCAGGTGTCAGAGCGGTTTAAAAAGGAAAGTCAGCATTATTTTGGCTTAGGAGTCAGTTACATGTGTGAGTTTTCATCATAATGTTTACTATTAATATTTTCACAGGGTTATGTCTAAAAATGCAAATAAGGCTGCATAACTGAACTCTGATGCTCAGAACTGATCCATGGATCCTCTGTTAAGTTTTTAAAGGAAAACGTCACCCCAAAATGTTATTTTTAAGGGGTGGTTGATTGTATATGTAACTTTTTTAACTTTAGGTAATGTGTAATGTTGCTGATTGAGCATGAACAAACAGAGACATTGTCTTTTAAAATTATGGCAGGTTAATGCCTACAGTTACTGCTGATAGGGACTACAACGAGTTACTTCCTGGGTTGGTGACATCACAAACCCTGACATTTCCCCTGGGAACATGCAACAAAGGGGGCGAGGCAGTGAGGTGTGACGTTTGTGGATTGCACTAGGAGGTTTAGCGAATCACAACACAATGGGCCAGCTAACCAATCTGAGCCCGTTGCGTATTTCTGAGGGAGGGGCTTCATAAAACCAGGAAATCATCAGAGCGTTCATAGGAGAAGGGATGGAGCGGTGTAGAATAAAGGTAAATAATGTTGTTGTTTTTTTGTTTTTTTTAAATGAAGCATTAACACATGCTAGACTGCACCCCATAAACACAATCAAGCCTAGAAAAAAGCAGTCAGCCACCCCTTTAATCTTAATTTCTGTCTCTTCCTCACACAATGCAATTGCATGGCTTGAGAAGACTTGAAATAGTGTGAGAAAAACACAAGGATACTATTTTTCCTTGTTGGGTGAACTGTATTGTTTCACGGAAAGAGGTGAGCATTTTACTCTTAAGTATTCATAACCAAAGAACACAACATTGTTCCTCAGGTTTGGCAGAGGGAAGCAGGTTTCTGTGTTGTCACACACTTGCATGAATGATCCGATTTGTTTTGTTGAAACTGAACTCTCTTTCTCTCTTTCTTTGCAGATGATAGTGTGGCTGGAGCGCTCTTTGGATAAGCTGATCAGTATTTTCATTATCTTCCTGCTGGTAACTGGCACACTGCTCATGGCCTTGCTGCTCACAGCTATGGTACCGTGTTTCCAAACCACTGTCCTTGGGCTGATTATTCCACTGCGTGACGGATGTGATCCGTGACTGATCCCATGCTCCGTACGCATGATCCCTCACCAATTGTATTTTTGTTCACAGGTGCACCAAGAGAGTGTTCATATCATAGAGGTCACCAGTAACTTGATCAACGAGACCGTGTCCAACCACCCAGAGTGGGCCAAGTAAGCTGAAACACACCCTTATCTTACACTGGAAGTTAGGAATCTTCTTGGAATGTTGCGCAACTGACTGTTTGTGTGTGTGTCTGTGTATGTGTGTTGTGTAGTTGGCTCCCAGAGGCCCAAGTTGTCCAGAAGGCTCTAAACTCTGCTGCCACAAATGTTTACCAACATGGGAGAGAATGGATCACACATAAGGTCAGAGTTAAGAGATGACAGTGCTTTTGAAGACTAAATGGAACAACATTCATAACATTTGAAGAGACCGATAAAACGAAAGTGAATGGTGACCAAGGGCTGTGACATGACAAAAAAAGCACCATTACTACAAGTACCATAAAAGTAATTCATATGAAGCTTGGGCTATATTCCAAGACTTCTGAAGTAATATGATTGCTTAGGGAGAGAAACCAACTGCAAGTTATTCACTGAAAATGTTCTCATTGCCATTGCCCTCAAATGTTGTTTGCATTATTTTGAATACGCCCTTATGGAAAAGAAGAGCACTTTAGCATAGGCTACTTTTAAAAAAGATGACTAATTATGGAAATAATATACTTTAAAAATATATACATACTGTGTGCTGAATTTAATGTCTTTGGACACTTAATTGCATGTTAATTGCAATTAAATCAAAATATATTATAGCTTAAATATATATTTAATGCAATTTGCCAAACTTTAGGGTGCTTTTTTTTGATCCACGTAACATCTTTATACTGAATGTAATTTCATAGTTACTTATTTTGTCCTTGAAATATTGTTAAAGTGTACTTCTGAATGTACTGGCACTATATTGTACTAAAATATATTTTAATCTCTTGAAACCTGTTTGTCATGTATTGAAATATATTTGTAATGATGAAGCTGCAATTTAGTACATTTAAAATATATTCACTTTAAACGCAGTATCGAATAACACACTACAGATTATTAAAAGATGATTTTGAATGTACGTTACAGCAAATATTTTAATTTGACATTATTACAAATGTCCTCTTTTCAGGTAAACTTAAGTGGCCTTTTATTTCATTTATTTCAATTATATTAGCTGTAAGTAGTTTTTAAAAATATGCTTTTAAGATTTGAAGTATGCTACAAGTGTACAATAATTCAGTGCACTTCTTTTTCACAAGGATATGCATATTCAAATGTTGGTTAGTTACAAGGAAAAAAATCATAAAGGTAAAGACAGTAGGGTTTAAAAAGTTGTTTCAGAGGTGACATTATTGCATTTTCATTAAACATGAAAGCACATTTTTATTTTTGTGAAATAACATTTAAGTAATTTAATTATGAAATTAAATCTTTAAATCAAATTTTATGTCCATGCCTTTAATAATTTATGTTTTACAGTATGTCTCCGTAAAGCTGAATAATCATTTATTATGTGAGTGATTTTTAGTATGTGTGTATTGTAGCTTCATAAGATGTTGGGTGATAAAGTAAACAACACGGCTGTGATTGAGAAACAAGTTCTGGAACTGTGGGACCGTCTCTATCAGTCCTGGATTGTGAAGGTAATAACAAAACCTTACTCAGTTACGCACACTCACTGATTTATTGTTTTTTTGTTGTTGTATTCCAGTCTGTGTTTTTGTGTTGTAGAATGTGACTCACACTGGACGACACCGTGGACACAAGCCACATATGCACAGGCAGAACAGCTGGCTGGGGGACATACTGGACTGGCAGGACATCGCCTCATTCGTTCAGGAGAATATCGAGACGCTGCTCTCGGTTAGGCTCCAGTGTGTGTGTGTGTGGTGGGGAGTGTCTTTATTTGACAGATTGATGAATATGTTGTCTTCTGCGCTAGATATTGGAGTCTCTGTGGGTGGTGATGAGTCGAAATGTTGGCTTGCTGATATCCACAACAACCACGCTGCTCACCGTTCTGTTCCACAGCGGCACCGCACTGCTCAACTTTGCCTTGTCTCTGGTAATACACACAGACACAACTGGATTGATGGGATTGGATATTAGTGGTGGGTTTTAAATATTCATTGTTTCTCTGGATGCATAGGTGATTTTCCTGACCACACTTTTTTACCTGCTGAGCTCCAGTGGCGAATACTATAAACCTGTGAAATGGGTTATCAGCCTCACACCCCTCTCCCAACCTGGACCCTCTTCAAACATTATAGGACAGTCTGTGGAAGAGGCCATCAGGTACACCATGTCCATGTGGATCTTTGGTTTGTCTCAAATACCCCCCAGTGTCCAACACAATATTCAAAGACCCTCAGTATAATATAATATTAACAGAGCTGTAACTATAAAAATAAGTGATAATATATATAGGTCTATATATCAGTGGTGTGCGGTGGCGCTCCAAAATGAGGAGGCATTTTTTTTTTATCAAATGTAAATTCATGTCCCAGTCACATTTTCTTGGTTAAATGAACATTACTTACACTATCAGAAAAAGGGCAAAAAAAAAAATATTTGAACGCGCGTGATAATATATATTAACAGAAGCTGGGAGTGTCCGTATAGGTAAATTAATTATTTTTAGCATTTTAATTAAGTTTGATTATTTTAATATGTTTAAATCATCCTGCAGCCACATTGGACGTTTGCTGAGGTCCCCTAGTGGGCCCCGGCCCCAGGTTGAGAACCACAGCCTTAAAGGAATATTAAAAGTAAAATACAAGCATGTCCCCACTAGTAATAACTCTGACTCGTCCATCAGTTTGTAAAAGCGAAGGCAATAATTTGTAATGCACTTGCAGTGGAAGTCTATATATACAGGAGGGAAGCAGAAATGTGATATAGAGATTTTAAAAAAAAAAGAAAAGAAAATCTTGTCATCATTTACTCAACCTCATGTCATTCCAGATGTGTATAATTTGCTTTCTTCTGTGGAACACAAAAAGAAGATATTTTGAAGAAAAAAAAATTCCACAGAGTGAAAGTCGGTTGGGTCGAATGTTGTTGTTTTTTTCCAAAATATTTTTTTTGTGTTCTGTTGAAGAAAGAAATTGGTACAGGATTGGAATGACACTAGGGTGAGTAAATGATTATTGGCTGAACTATGCCATTAACACCAGGAAAATATACTGTACTTCGTGATCACCACAAGAGGGCAAGACTGTTCTGCTTTTTCTGCCATTTGAACAGATCATTTAACTGCAATCATGATCGGAACTGAAATGGGGGTGAAATTGACTGGGAATGAAATGCTGGTTAAATATTTGGAGGGTTCATCTGCAGGTAAGGGTGACCCAGAAAATGGAGACTGAATGGGGTCACAGATCTGCTGTAGCACTGTGGTGTCCTTGAGCATGATGCTTAACTTCAGGTTTCTCCAGTAGAAAGTAGCATAATGTAATTGACTTGGATAAAAACGTTACATTCACAAGCACACTTTCCCCTTCATAGACAATGTCAGAAGCTGTGAAAGTGAAATGAGGAGAGGAATTCACTTTCCTAACTCAGTTCAGTGTGTGTGCTGATGCTGCCGTCACCCAGAATGCACAAAGATGTTCCATTAGACCCATTTTCATGAGCGCTATCACAGAGAGTCTGATTCACTCTGACTCCAGTCAGTATTAGTCTGAGGGGAGAAAAGCCCTCTGTGTTTCTGCTCTGTCTCACTCTGTTTTCTGTGCAGGGGTGTGTTTGATGCCTCTCTGAAGATGGCTGGATTCTATGGCCTTTATACTTGGCTTACTCACACAATATTTGGCATCAACATTGTCTTCATCCCCTCAGGTAAGACTAAAATAAACACAGACATAAAAACTCTCCTCTTCCTGTCTTAGGCATGTTTCACACCACATGTTTTTCTATTATATTAAATAAGTCATTGTAAGTATGGTCTGTTGCGAATCTAATTTACATGAAAAAATGGCTGTGTTAAAGGTGCAATAGGTGATTGTCTTCAGAAACATTTTTTGTTATGCTGGTTGAAAGTCTCTTCACACCCCGATAGCAATCATTAAGTTAAGTGGTCCAAATGTATTTATCTGTATTTATATTAGTGCTGTCAAACGATTAATCGGGATTAATCACATCCAAAAATAAGTTTTTGTTTACATAATATATGCGTGTGTACTGTGTATATTTATTATGTATATATAAATACAAACACATGCCTGAATATATTTAAGAAAAATGTTGTTTATATATTAAATATATTTATATAGAATATAAATGTATATACATGTAAATATTTTCAAAATATATACTTAATGTGTGTGTATTTATATATACATAAATAATAAATAAACACAGTACACATACATATATAATGTAAACAAAAACTTTTATTTTGGATGCGATTAATCCCGATTAATCGTTTGACAGCACTAATAGATATATTCTGTGGAAGGCGTAGGACCAAGAAATGTTCATCCAATCAAATTGACTTTCCTACCTGCCTGTCAACATGTGTATTTGCATACCTCTGCGCACCCGGTTCGCGCAGACAGGATACGTCATCAGCGCGGTCTCGTACGCTATTGCAGACAGAGCGAGAATGGCAGGCAAGCATCAACAACCCGATCTTCCTTCCTGGTATTGTAGTACTTTTACTAACTGTGCTATAAAGTTTTCTCACTGGTGAATGACACATGATGTATTGTAGTAATGTTGTCTCTGATCGTCTGATCTGCATGCGTATATGCGTTCAGGAGGCGTGGCTTTGAACGCCGATTTGCAGGGAGGTGTGGTATGTTCGCATTCAGTGCTATCAGGCTATAGTTAGCTTTTTCCAAGATCTACTGCACCTTTAAAACTGCCTGCAGCTGCTTATGCGCACAGTGTGAAGGCTGTATCCTGTAAATATATGTGACAAAATTATAATATTTGTATTTATTTGCATGTGGTGTAAAACAGTCCTTATTGTTCACTTTGTGAGGAAAATTATAATGTCTATTTCAAAGTTTTTTTTTTTTTTTTTTACTTTCTATTCATCCAATAATTCTGGAAAAATGCCAGTGTGTCTCCACAAAATTACTAGTCTGTTTTCAGCTTTTTATAGTTAATATCAATTTTTATATATAATAAATATATATATATTATAAATATATATTTTTTTTATAAATAAGAATTTTTCTTGAGCAAATCAGCATATTAGAATAATTTCTGAAGAATAATGTGACATTAAATACTGGAGTAATGACTGCTGAAAATTCAGCTTTGCCATCACAAAAATAAATTACATTCTAAATTATATTAAAATAGAATACCGTTATTTTAAATTGTAGTAATATTTCCCAATATTATAGTATTTTTGATTCAATAAATACAGCCTTGGTGAGCTTGGGTTAGTTCACCCAAAAATGAAAATGCTGTCATTAATTACTCACCCTCGTGTTGTTCCAAACCCGTAAGTCCTTCATTCATCTTCGGAACACAATTTAAGATATTTTTGATGAAATCTGAGGGCTCTCTGACCCTCCCATAGACAGCAAGGTAACTACCATGTTCAAGGTCCAGAAAAGAATAAAGTCGTTATTTTTGTTTTCTTTGCGCAAAAAAGTATTCTCGTAGCTTCTTAAATTTACAGTTGAACCACTGATGTCACACGGCTTTGTGAGGAAAATTATAATGTCTATTTCAAAGTTTTTTTTTTTTTTTTTTACTTTCTATTCATCCAATAATTCTGGAAAAATGCCAGTGTGTCTCCACAAAATTACTAGTCTGTTTTCAGCTTTTTATAGTTAATATCAATTTTTATATATAATAAATATATATATTATAAATATATATTTTTTTATAAATAAGAATTTTTCTTGAGCAAATCAGCATATTAGAATAATTTCTGAAGAATAATGTGACATTAAATACTGGAGTAATGACTGCTGAAAATTCAGCTTTGCCATCACAAAAATAAATTACATTCTAAATTATATTAAAATAGAATACCGTTATTTTAAATTGTAGTAATATTTCCCAATATTATAGTATTTTTGATTCAATAAATACAGCCTTGGTGAGCTTGGGTTAGTTCACCCAAAAATGAAAATGCTGTCATTAATTACTCACCCTCGTGTTGTTCCAAACCCGTAAGTCCTTCATTCATCTTCGGAACACAATTTAAGATATTTTTGATGAAATCTGAGGGCTCTCTGACCCTCCCATAGACAGCAAGGTAACTACCATGTTCAAGGTCCAGAAAAGAATAAAGTCGTTATTTTTGTTTTCTTTGCGCAAAAAAGTATTCTCGTAGCTTCTTAAATTTACAGTTGAACCACTGATGTCACACGGACTACTTTGTCGATCATCTTGGTACTTTTCTAGACCTTGAACGTGCCCTCAGATTTCATCAAAAATATCTTAAATTGTGTTCCCTTTTTTCATTTTTGGGTGAACTAACCCTTTAAGCGACTTTAAACATTAAAAAGTCTTGCTGACCCCAAGTTTATGTTCTCATCTTTGTCTTGCCTCTCTATCTTTGTCTCTCTGCAGCAATGGCAGCAATCTTAGGTGCGGTGCCGTTTTTGGGGACGTACTGGGCGGCACTGCCAGCGGTGTTGGATTTGTGGCTGGCTCAGGCAGAGGGAGTCAAAGCTCTGCTGCTGCTCTTCTGCCATCTGCTGCCAACATACTTTGTTGACACGGCCATATACTCTGATATATCAGGGTGTGTTTGACTTTTTTTACTTGATTTTTTGATATCCAAATGTCAGCCAAATGAACAGTTTACCATTACGTCATTATTCACTAACCCAGAATATTCTCTTTGATTGTGTTTTTTTTATATGCGTGTTGGGAGTTTGGTTTTATCTGTCAGTGTCTATCAACAACATTTGTTCTCATTTTGTTTGTATATATTTGTATACCACACCCTCCCATAATTTGCAGAGGTGGACACCCGTATCTGACCGGCCTCGCGGTAGCAGGTGGTGCGTACTATTTAGGTTTGGAGGGTGCCATCTTTGGGCCGATCCTGCTGTGCATACTGGTGGTGGCGTCCAACATCTACAGCGCAATGCTAATGAGCCCTAGCAGCAGTCAGCCGACGCCAGTGCAGAGCCACTTCCCTGTACATCCTGGCAGGTGATAACAGTCTATTATTGTTTATCGTTTTATTTGCTTTCAGCCTATATTAACTACTTAATCATTGTAATTATTACCTTTCAAACTCTTTTTCTCTTCAATTCTCAGGTCATTCACAGAAACCCCAATGCAGCTGAGGAAAAGCGATGAATGAAAGGCGTTTGAGCAGCAGCCTGTTACACTTGTTAACAGCACCCCCTTCTCTGGTGTATCTCATACACTTTAAAAGAGGGCAGTCTTTTAATATCTTCACCCTAAGAGATCTGTGGCTCTCATAGCACTTAGAATATTGATGCCCCTTGATGTTGACCTCTGTGCTAACAGTTAATTTAGCACTTAGCACTGTGATGCTAAATTTGGGTAATGCTGGGATACCGGGCTCAAAAAAGCTATGCCGCTTGCACACTCCAGTGCAAAGTTTAGTTAGCACGCCTGTGCGTTGTCTAGCACTGTACTGGTGAATTATGCCAATGCCACGATGCTGGCGTCAGTTAGCACACTAACAATACTACGTTTACATTGAGCTTTACTGTAACAATCCACCAGGGTCCCACTCAGTGGAGCATGCTTTCAGCCTATAGAGCACTGATCATTTTTTGTTTATCTGGTAGTACTGATTATTTATCCCATATTGTGGATGTGTTTGAACGCCTGTGCGTTGTCTAGCACTGTACTGGTGAATTATGCCAATGCCACGATGCTGGCGTCAGTTAGCACACTAAAAATACTACGTTTACATTGAGCTTTACTGTAACAATCCACCAGGGTCCCACTCAGTGGAGCATGCTTTCAGCCTATAGATCACTGATCATTTTTTGTTTATCTGGTAGTACTGATTATTTATCCCATATTGTGGATGTGTTTGGCATTGTTGTCATGTAAATGGTTAAGTTTGTGTGAATGAAAGGACTTTACTCTCAGATTTTACTATTTAAACACCTGTTTATAGTGTTATATCTTTCTGTTTTCATACATATACAGTCTTTGTTCCTGGAGATCTACTGTACCTTCCTGCAGAGTTTTTTCTCCAGGAGTAGGACTGAGCAGCGCTGACCTATACAAATATCCTTATTCAGGCTGAGGATTTTTTTTGTTTATGAACAAATTCTATCTCGACAATAACAATGTGAAACTAACTTAAACTAGTCTGAGTTTTGCATCTCTGCAGTTCTGTATTTGTCATTTTTGTGTTTTTTACCAGCTTATGTTCATATTACCTCAAGCATCTTAATGAAGTTTTTTTGTTTCTGTTGGCTATAGACTGAATTAAAGTACATTGCGATGTTTATGTACTATTTCTTACATATGCATTTCTATATCAGTTTGGATTTTATTTCATGTCTCTTGCAAAGCTTCCTGCTTAGGATGTTAAAATCCCTGTTTTGTATTAATGTATGTGGTTATTCCTCTTTGTAAACACAGTACTGTTGTTCAGTGCTCAGACATTATAAATAATCATCTTTTAACCAGTTAGACGAGATACAGTTTAGATAGAGCTAAATGACCAAATGCTGCGGGCAGAAATGATATCAGCTTGTTTATAGGAGAACCTGTAGGTCAAGCTTGAATTGCACTGAATAGACAATGTACTCTGCTGTTTCCTCTTTATTTGAATAAATATTCTGTTAAAGACGTCACTAAAGAGTGAAAGTGTGTGCACTTTTTCGGTTCAAGCCAAATAAGAGAAATATGATTTATAGTTAATTGTGGTGATAGCTATATCTGAAAGAAAAAAAGCATGGTTTTATTTATTTTTTTATGTGAAATACAAAAAAAGACCAGAGTGTTTGTTTTGTTCATGCGCAGCACTATTAAATTGTTTTAATAAAACTGATTGAAATTTTAATTGGGTACATCTGTATACGCTGTCTTTCTGGTTGTGTAAAATTGAATTGTGTTTTATCAGGCTCATTTAGGGAATTGGATGTTTCAACCCACTGCATATATTTTGCTATTATAGACTGCAGTTCCTGAGCTGATCTTAAAGGGATAGTTCACCCAAAAATGAAAATTTGATGTTTATCTGCTTACCCCCAGGGCATCCAAGATGTAGGTGACTTTGTTTCTTCAGTAGAACACATATGATGATTTTTAAGTCGAACCGTTGCAGTCTATCAGTCGTATAATGCATGGTAATGGTAACAAAATCTATGAGAGTAAAAAAAACATGCACAGACAAATCCAAATTAAACCCTGCGGCTCGTGACGGCATTGATGTCCTAAGACACAAAACGATCGGTTTGTGCCAGAAACCGAACAGTATTTATATATATTTTTTAACCTCTAATACAACACTGTCCAACTGTCTTTGGGCGCGCGCACGGCATCCGATGCATGAGGTGTGTACGCGCTCTGGCGTAGTTTACGTTAATGCCGGAAGTGATCTCTCGCGCATATACGTCACTCATTGTTTACACAGTGCACAAACATTGTAGGTACGA
>NW_015505190.1:2920338-2957669 GCF_001515645.1 Sinocyclocheilus grahami | reverse complement strand
GTGGAAAGTCACCACTCCCGAATGAGTTCGCGCAAGAGAACGTAATCTTTAAGTCAGTTTGAACAATCCGGATAAGCGCAAGTAAGTACCATTTTGATTAGCCGTCGTACCTACAATGACTGTGCACTTGTGTAAACAATGAGTGATGTATACGCGCAAGAGATCACTTCCGGCGCTTGCGTAAACTACGCCAGAGCGCACCTCACACACCGGATGCCGTGTGCGCGCCCAAAGACAGTTGGACATAGTGTTGTATTAGAGGTAAAAAATTATATAAATACTGTTTGGTTTCTGGTACAAACTGAACGTTTCGTGTCTTAGGACATCAATGTGTCGTCACGAGCCGCAGGGTTTAATTTGAATTTGTCTGTGCATGTTTTTTTTTACTCTCATAGATTTTGTTACCATTGCCATGCATTATACGACTGATAGACTGCAACGGTTAAAGTTAAAAATCATATGTGTTCTACTGAAGAAACAAAGTCACCTACATCTTGGATGCCCTGGGGGTAAGCAGATAAACATCAAATTTTCATTTTTGGGTGAACTATCCCTTTAATCACTATTACTTACACTTTAAACCCTTTTCAGTCATGTTGAAATAATTGACGTTCAAAGTGCACATTATACATCCATCAATATAACTTTTCTTTGAGTTTTAGGTATCTGGACTGACTGCTGTAAAATGGTGGTCTAAAATTGCTGTCATGTATGGCGCATTGGGTCTGCAGCTGGACGTATCTCAATACAAGCAGAGTGATATAAATAGTAAAAGTCCCAGAGCTGTTAAAGGGATCATGAACGGCCTTTTTGATTATTATTTTGTACTGTTCTCGGAGGTCCACTTATAATGTTATCAAGATTTTTACATCAAAAGCATAATTTAGAAGTAATAAGCGATTTTCTCTCCTGTTTTTAAACCCCCACCCCCCCTCGGAAGTAAACGCCCACTGCTATGATTGGCTAACCCTTCACAGATGGATGGTGCTGTGATTTAGGTTAAAAACAGACAAAGCAATAGTGATCACAATAAAAAAAATTACTCACACTTGTGTTGCGACATTACTGTCGAATCCAATATAGTCGGCACAGCATCATATTTCAGTTTGTTTGTAAACAAATTTGCGGTAAAGTGAAGTGAACAAAGGCTTGAGTCCTTACTGAAGTGGTCTTTAACTTCATGAAATCAAAAGTTTATTAAATAAAATGTGTCGTTTTGGTTTCTGCGTAGACCTGCGTTCGTTGCTGTTGTCATTACCTACTACACGTGCGAATCGGTGGGCGGGGCTAAATAGGCAGTGATGTAGGAGCAGGCGTTGATCTTCTTCTGCGGAGGTGGTGCTTATCCACGCTATCATATCATAGAGTAGAGCATTCTAGCGGTTTTAAGACTAACAAGAAAGTTTATAGTTCTGAAACTTGCAAAAAAATATTAGCACAATGACCTCTTGCAATTTTGATTTTTCAGTTTTTCATGACCCCTTTAAATAATCTAATTTGAGGACCGGAATTAACTGTTATTAGTTAACAATGACCATGAGCTCGAGATTTATTTGCATACAATGTTACCTTTGGCCTCAGATGCCCTCTGAGGAGTTCACACTTTCTCTGCCATTCTTCACACTGTCATATCAGAGAGCTATAAATTGCGCCACCTCAGAAAGGATTGAGGTGGGATTGAAATCGATTGCCATTCACTTTTGCTCAATTACACTGAACCGGGCTATTGACTACCTCTCTATCTCAGGTGCAATGTGAGCGAATGTGAGAAGGCCGAGTGTGCGGCCTGATCGCTGAGTCTGTCATCTGATAAATGAGCAGTAGACGTGCAGCTTTGGTTTGTGAGGCTTTCATTTTTGTTTGTAAGGTTCCAGTGTTCCATTTTTTCCCCCTATTTTTATCACATCAAAAGAAAAAACTAATTTAAATGAAGTAACGGTTTAAAAATGAAATAGCCTAATGCTTTTCTAAATTCCTAACAGATCTGCAGTCAAGTTCCTACGTACTCAAAGTTGACACTTCAAAGCATTTTTTAAATTGAATAACAGCAATTATATAAATAACATACTGCTCACTCATTATGAAACCTGATATATTAGCATGTGAATTGCATGACCAATATAAGAAAATACACAATGCGTGGTAAATTATTGTATGCTGAAATTACTGTACATTTTAAAGGCATAGCATGAGCGCCACATGAACTTTCATTCCAAACCCTACACCACTCAGTCTCCGTCAGCCAATTAGTAGGAAAAAAAAATAACTTAAATGATTTTAGCAAATGGCTGCAATATAACAAAGAGTGAAAAATTTAAGGGGGTCTGAATACTTTCCGTACCCACTGTATATTCTGCCTCGAAACTCAAGTGAAGCTCTGCTGAGAACAATTTTTTAAATAAAAAATTAAGTGATTCTGGGAAACCAGACGTTCATGCTCAGAAATGGGGTATACTGTTTATCAAAAGTAAGGTTTCCTCTAGTAATTTATTATAAACAGCATTTATCACTCATTTGCTAAACTAAAAATGTGCGAATTTATTTTCAACAACTTGCAATGCTTTGGTGAAATATACTTGGAAATATATCCTGGTTAAAAAAAACCCTAAAAAATATGTTCACAGTAATCTTTCAAGTAAAGATGAAATACAATATATTTTAATGACTTTCTCCAATTTTATTTCTCTAAGGCAAACACTGGCTAATTAGATCATTAGAGTAACTGCAAGTGTTCTTGTCAGTACTTCAGTCTTGTGAGTGCAAGGGTCTGAGATCTTAGTGTTGAGTATCTACTGTGCCACCAAGCGATAAACCAAAGCAAGGCAAAGCTCTAACTATGAAACTTGAACCTTGCACTTGCACAAGAATTATAAAAGTTATGATAATTTTGATAATGTTTAAGCCTGAGAGTACAAAATCCAGCACAATACCTTAACAACCCTGCTTTGCATGGTGCCCCATTGTGCAACAAAAACCTATTAACCACTGCCGAGGAACTAAAACCAACTGCACAGTTCTCAATAAAACTTTTTTAACCATGAAACTGCATGTGTGCACATGAACAAAGATCATACAAGCTAATAGAGAAGTTGGACTGTAAACTTTCTGTGGTTTATTTCTCCAGCCTGTGGATCATCTCAACACAGGGCTCTCTAACCCACCAATCAGCAGGCCAGACCCTCATCAATTCAACAAAAAAAAGACAAAAACAAAAGACATCCCTTTGACAAATATAAACACACACGCTTGTTCACACTCACACATCTCTACAGATGATCTTGAGGCCCTGTCCAAATACTCGCAAGATCCTCACCCATCCTCTGAGTCTACAAGGAAACTGCCCTTTTATTTACAATTTAGAATCTGTATTTATTAGTCTTACAATTCAGAATCCCACAATTTACAATCATTACTTAGAATCTTTTTTTTTTTCAGAATGTAGACTATATTTAGAATCTTTTTTAGAATCTAGAATCTATATTTAGAGATTTAAAATTTTGAATCTATAGAGTCTTGAATCTTTTTAAGAATCTCTAATGTGCATTTACAATCATACAATTTAGAAACTCACATTTGACCTTTTCTTATCTTTATTTTGAAACTTGTTTTAGAATCTAGAATCTCACAATTTAGAATAAATTTTTTGGTACACAGTGACACTTTTAGGACAAAAGGGTACAGATCATTTAAAGTATTTAGACAGGGTCAAGAGTTTTCAAGGGGGAAAAAAATAAATCCTGATTCCATGTGACAAATCTCAAAACAGAGGGGTTCAATTTCCTTTTCCAACCATCTTCAACCATCACAGCTCAAATGAAATCTCAGACCATTTGAAAATAAAATCAGAAGAATGAAATCTCATGAATCTGAAATGCAGGACAATCTCTTTAGGCTATCAGACATCAGTTGAAATGTGGCAAGCAGCCTTCTTTCACCTTCAGATGCCAAATGAGGTGATGAATTAAAGAAATTTTACACAAAAGTCAGTAACAATTTAAAGTGAACGTAAACAAAGAAAGATATCAGACGAAAGAGTTCTTTCTCGTGCATGTACACTGAGACCGAGCCCTTGTACAGTTGGATGATATGACAGAAGATGATCCATCTCTTCCCGATCAACCTACGTGCTTATGGGTAAACCGTGTCAGCTGAAGGGCTGGAACCCAAAGGAAGGCAAAAATTTGGGGCGAGTTCAGGACTGTCCTGAAATTGCGTGTTAAATTACAATAATATCTTTAAGAGACAGACTTGACATAAAAAACAACACCAAACAAGTGAAAAGTGCTTGTATGTGGCACTCAAAAATGCAGAAACCAAAAAAAAAAGTATCAATCTCCGGTGTAAAAAAAGTTACATGAACACTGATGATATGAAAAACATCCTGGTCAGACAGTCATCCTTTTTTCATTGATTATAGCTCTATACGGTGATTGATTGTAGGTAGTCCACTGGCTGAGATGAAGATTTATAGACAGGTCAGTATGTGTCGGTGGCCAGTAGGGGGAGCCCCTGCTTCAAACAGATAGAAGACCACTGTTACGTCCATGGACAGAAGATCCATCCTGATGTGACACACTTGAAATCTCACATGCACTCAGACACACTTCAGCCTCTCCTTCATGTGCTAGATACCCTTCATTTCTACAAGGCTTGAAAAATATTTAACTTAAAAAAGGGCGAAACTCCTGTGGAAAACACTGACTCGCGCATTCCCGTCACGCACACACACCTAAACACACACACTGATACTCTAAAAGGGAGGCGTTCTCGTAAACATAACCAAAATGCCCGCTGCCCCTCGAACGAGGAGGATAACGGCATCAAACTCAAGTTTCTTTCTCCACGAGTCTTTCTCTCCATCGTTCGTTCTTTTCCTCTGCAAAGGTGGAGTGATGGGGAGATTCATATACATACTGTATGCGGTTCTGTTCTTTGAGATCATTTGAAGGCAGACCACCAGGATTGAGAGGAAAGCAGTCCTTTCTCTCACGTTCTCTCCATCAGCGACGGTGTGAGAGTCTGTCCATCTGTCCGTCCGTGTGCGAGCTCAGAATATCTCGGGCAGTGTGACGTTGCGGAGGAGCCACTGCTGCGAGCGGTTCCCGGTGCAGTCCTTGACGCTGGGCACCTGACTGTCATCTTCAGACGCCTTATCCAAACACTGATTACTGTTCACGTGTACCAGGCTCAGCTTCTGCAGGAAGAGAGAGACAGACATGCATTGTGGGTGAGACAGAGCAAAAACACCGGCTATGTTTAGAACAGAATTGTTGCTATATATATTGCTATATAATACACATTGATCTCACTATGCTGTATGTTAAGTTCCACAAATGGCATCCAATTATCATCACCCAGCAGTTGTCACAAAATGCCACATTTGTTTAACTACGTACTCTACTGTATAATTACTGTAGTGTATATTCCTAAAAAAAAAAAAAGAAACAAAAAAAGAGTAATACAAAAGTAAAATAATTAAAGAAAAAATTATAATAAATATTGTAAAAATTCTAGATTTATTTATTTATTTACCATTTTTAACAAATGAGGAAGGACATCAAGAAAAAGTTTATATATATATATATATATATATATATATATTGTGTGTGTGTGTGTGTGTGTGTGCGCGCACCTCTCAGAGTGAGAGAGAGGGGGCTGAGAATAAAAGTATATATATATTGTGTGTGTGTGTGTGTGTGTGTGTGCGCGCACTTCTCAGAATGAGAGACTGAGGACTGACAATAAAAGTATTCATATGTTTAGGGATTCTCAATAAAATAATTACATTTGATTTAAATCTACATTATTAATATCTACATAATAATTACAAAACTGAATTTTAACAATCTAAACATTTTATGAAAAGCAAAATCTAACATTTTATGAAATTTTTTTAAAAAAATATGAAAATGGCAGGTAAAAATCTGAAAAACAAGACATCACCATTGAGCTCTATAATTGCTATTACTTTGTATTTTAGACCAATTTTCTTTAAATGTCTCAATGTTTGGGTGTCCATTCAAATGCGCAAAGGGAGAGTTAAAGATCATGTCTGATATTATGCTTAATTTGTCACAATAGAAAAGCAAGTTCAAGTTGAGCGCACTGCATTGTGGGATCCCATGCTGTGAGCTAGATTCATGCTCATTCAGGCAAATGTAGTAGGTCATCCAGGTATTCCTGTGCTCAGTATTCATAGTGTAATACAATATTACTGATAGTAAGCAGTATGCCACTCCAGCAGTATGCCACGACTGGACAACCTGTGCGCTCCAGGGCAGAGACAAATTGTCGATGCACAGGGATTGCTTTACAGTGGAGCATGTATGTGAGTGTGTGTAATGGGCCTTAGGTGAGCTGAGTGCTCTAGAGTTTCAGTCTAGCGGGAAGCATTAAGCCGCACAGATACAATTAGGATAGCGGTAGAACCTATAAGACACACAGTGTAAGGTGTGAGGCCGCACGCACACGTCGATGAGCTTGCGAAGGTAATGTATGGTAATGCATGCAGGAGAGGTGCTCTCGTTGGCAAGATATTTCCTGATCGTGCTCACTGTGAATCTCCTTTCCTTCCACTCTGTCTGCCTGTCTCTCTCTCCCCACGAGAAAAACAGAACCTTTATCTGACAGTGGAAAGTCTCTGCTCGAGTTCTCTATTCTGTGCAGCCTTCCGTCTCTCCGGGCACCGGGCCAACGTGGTGGGGGCTTCGAATCTGGGGCGAGAAGGGGGAGGAGAAGGAGGCTTTGGAGTAACAGGCATCTCTTTAAGCCAACAGCAGAGGATTGCAAAAAGCAATCTTCCTCTTTCCTCCCCTTGGCTAATTCACTCTCCTCAGGCCTGAAGGTGCGTTGTGATGTACTTTTAAGATTGACAGAGAGGTGATTTAATCTTACTAAACTAGCATCCCTTCAACAGTGTTTATAAGGGAAGCCATGGGGTGTACAGTATGTGCATGCACATACATTACAAGAGAAGGATGAGTGCGCACCCTGCAGACAGAGAGCTTTAAAGGGTTAGCTGGCTGGTTTTGATGTTATATGACATATATGAGGCCATTGCGACCCTTGAGGTGAAAATCAAGAGTCAAAAGCACATCTGCATGCATGCATGAGAACGGTGCAAAATGTGCAAAATTATGGTTTGGCACATTGTTTTACACGTTTCACCACCTTTGTCATCACCTAGATGTCGTTAAGTGATAATGTTCATTCATAATTGTAATGTTTCACCTTGATATCACTTGATGTTGGATCTTCTTGAGGACCTACTGAGTTTTGCTCTTACTCCAGAGGTGTCCAATCCTGCAAGAGTTCAGCTCTATCCCGAATTAATCACACTTGAGCCAGGTAATAAAGGTCTTCAGGATCACTGGAAACTTCCAGGCAGGTGTGTTGGGGCTAAACTCTGTAGGAAAGTGACCCTCCAGGAGTAGGATTGAACACCCCTGGTCTACTCTAATTATAGACAGTCTTAAACTTTATAGATAGTCTTAAACAGCTAATCAAGGTCTTCAGGATTACTAGAAACATCTAGGCAGGTGTGCTGGAGAAGAGCTGCAGGAAGGTAATCCTCCAGGAGCAGGATTGGACAGAATTGGACTGGGGGCTCGTCCGGGATAAAACATGTTCAGGGAGTATTTTGGATTCAAAACAAATTAAGCTCTATCAACAACATCTGGAGCATGTTCTTAATTACCACAAGCAGCAATTTTCACTTGTCAGTTTGTAAAAACATATATTTACAATATGTGACTTGCAGTGGAAGTCGAGGGGGGAAGGCATTAAAGAACAGATTAAAAGAATAAGCTTGTATTTTCGTTAAAACACATTAATTCTTCTGTACAATATATACAAAAATGTGTATCTCAATAGTAAAGTTGTCAAAATCAGTGCTTTTAACAACTCTTTTAGGTATCTTTATGCTCATCAAGCAAGGCTTTTCACCGGGGGAAGCCAACCCTGCTTCTGGAGGACCACTATCCTGCAGATTTTAGCTCAAATCCTAATCAAACGAACCTGAACGTGCCAACCAACCAATTAAGATCTTCAGGATTACTTGGCAAGAATGTTGGAGCAGGGTTGAAATTGAAGTCTGCAGGAAGGTAGCCCTCCAGAAGCATGTAACTTTGGATGTAACTTTACACAGACAAGATTAGCAAGATTTAAGTATTGTGTATTTTAACATTTATCCTGGTGTAACGCCCTGCCCCATAGAACAGTAAGAGCATTACTGTAAATTAGATTTTGTGATCTGTTTCACATTTATACACTTACCACAGGGTCATATTCCCAGAGCTGGTTGCCTTTCAAGTGATGGCACTTGAGCATCATAACCGGACCATTGAGTTTAGACACATCCAAACAGAGGTCATCAGTTCGGATCTCTTTATTGGCTGTGTACGAGAAAACCTGAGTGGGCGGAAAAGGTCACAATACATCAGTGTCGTACATGTCAAGCATCAACACGATTACTCTAACCAAGTTTGTGTTTTAAAAGTGAGAAAGATGACCTGGTTTCCACCCATGCCATGGCAGTTGAAAATGCCCACTTTTTCATTCTCTTTCCTGGCCATGTTATCCAGACACTGGTTAGTCTCAACATTACGGATCTGCAATCAGACAGATCACACAAATAGATTAGACACACTCAAGCAGCTCTCCTGCATGAATAAACACAGTCACGTCTCTGTCTGAGTGTCCAACATGGTTAATTACCCAAAGCTTATCGCACACCAGGGGGGAGTATCGACGAACTAAGAGACAACTGTGCCAATCAAACACACAAACACACACGTAAATGTGTACTTGATGAAAAACAGCAGATGAAGGGAAAGACAGCTCACTGCTTTCATCCAAAACACTGAGTTACACAAACGTCAAGATCAGTGGGGCTTAAACCATGACAATCACATTTAACAGCTTTACTGCTATTATATTTAGCCAGTGTTTCATACAAATGCTGATTTAATACTTGGCTGTTTTAACAGTTCTGTTATAATCATTGTAATGCACAGCCCCTCAAAGGGTTGGGTATTTCCAAATATTTTACAACTAATTAGATTCAAAATGACTGTAATTCAGATTCATCAGCTCTTAAATGGTTAAGATTCCGATTCTGATTCAATTTGATCTGATTATGATTCAGTAGGCTATTTTCACTTATAATGCCAATTCTCTCTCTGCTAATGCTTCTTCACACAAAAATATCTTCTGCAAAAATATTAAATAAAAAATAAACATAAGGGTCCACACTACGAAGCTAAGTGAGTTAGTACAGCAGAATGCGATGACAGGAAGCAGCGCACTAATAAATTTTCAGTCAGATACAAAAATAGGCATGGAGTGAAAGATCGATCTTGGGATTTTACCCAGCCTCTCTTACTGCTTTATCTTATTGTGCTAGCTATTAAACCTTTTCATGCACTACTGTTCAAAAGCTTGGGCTCCGTAAGACTTTTTGTTAAAAGAAATAAATACTTTTATTTAGCAAGGATGCATTACATTGATCAAACGAAAGTCAAATTCATCCTGTTCTTCTGAACATTCAATTGATCAAAGAATCCTGAAAAAAGTATCACGGTTTCCACAAAAATATTACGCAGCATAACTGTTTTCAACATTGACAATAAATAGCAATATTAGAATGATTTCTGAAGGATCATGTGACACTGAAGCCTGGAGTAATGTCTGCTGAAAATTCAGCTTTGCCACCACAGGAATAAATTATATTTAAAAAATATTTGTAATAATATTTTACAATATTAGTGTTTTTACTGTACTGTATTTTTGAAGAAATAAATGCAGCCATGTTGAACATAAGAGAGTTCTTTCAAAAACTTCAACCCCAAACTTTTTACTGGCTACACATGGAACATTATTGTGACGTCACTTGCTCTCAATGTATTATTCTGTCTGTGTCCTGCCTTACACCTTACAATGTCACCATCAGTGGCGAGGAGAGACAAAGATGAGCTAAAAGGGAACGAACCATAGACAGCACAAGGAAGATAGAGCCTTAACCAGTCAGAAGAACAGACAGCCTCCGTTCTGAGCGAGTTTCAGACATCAGAGATGACACACATGTTTTATTCATAAGAATGTCTGAAAAAGAGAGGCAGCGATGGACAGATGGAACGAAAGGGTGAGAGACGGAACAGGAAACATGACGATGACAGAGGGAGAGCAGACTAGGAGAGAATAAATGTCTCTCATTTCCTGAACACAGTGACTGGAATTTTAAAAAAAAACAATAAATTCCTGTGACACAGTCAACCCTGCGAAAAAGAACGCCCCATGCTAATTCACACCTGCGCTTCTTTAACACACACATACATACAGAAATGTGTTTATCACACTATGCAGTGATTTCCCTTTTGCTATCAGCATGAGTGTGTGTGTGTGTGAGAGAGAAAGTGATACAGACCTCTCCCAGAGAGTAGTAGTGGCGTGGTATCTGGGAGTCTGGGTAGACATTTTCTAGGTACCAGGAGAACGGCTTACACTGCAGTCTCTGTCTCAGTGATGTTCTGGATGAGATGTCTCCATAATCCACTTTCGTCACACCTGAAACAAACACATGAGAATGCAAAATGGTTAAAAAAAAATTCGATTTTCTAGGATGCTGTGGGTGGTTAAGGTGCTAAGTGGTTTGTAGGGCATTTGGGGTGTTTGATAAGTGGCACTATTAATCTTGTCAACAAAATTACTGCCAATTATGTTTTTTAATGAAGACTTTTTTGATTTTGTCAATGATAATAAAGAAAAGGTAAAACAGTATTGCTATTGTTAACAAAAACAAACGATTAAAACCACTTTTGTTAAATGAATTAAAGCTGAAATAAGATGCAAATAGTACACGAGAACTTATAGCAAAGCTTAAATGAACATTTTACAGTTTAACTATTAAATTAGTTAAATATGAAATACTAACATTACTAAAATAAAGCTAAATAGAAAAATAAAAAAACGTATAAAAATTATTAAAGTACATACCAAAATTACTAAAACTTTAAATCTTAAAATATATCAAAGCACAAAAATCATCTAAATATTATAAATCAGATTTATAAATACTATAATAGTATATAAATAACACAATAAAACCGGGTGAAAGACATGCATTATAATATTTATCAAATCTTTAAAGAAAAATTTTATCCAAATCTTTGGTATTTTTCGGCCACTCAAATGCATACTAAAATTGTGAGATTAAAAGATTCACTATTTTGTAAAGAATATTTTCTTCAAAAGACAAACAACTGTGTACTGTGCTGGATATGGTTTAGAGCTCTACTTCAGTGTAACTGTTGTATTGTTCCCCAGACAAAACACTGCAAGCCTGGTCGCTTACAAGTGTAATAAAACACTTCTCCTCCACAAGCGTCATGACTTGTGGTATCATTCATGTTTGTAGCACAAATGCTAAAGGACAAGTTACAGGCTGAAGTTTGACACTGAAGGTTAGGGTTTTTTGTCCAGATGCTTGCCTTTCAGCCGTAACAATAAGGAGAGAGTATACAAAGGCATTTGTGTAGAGGGAAAGAATAACACAATACGCACACAGTCACACAGATAGCTCTGAGCAGCATTGGACACTATTGACAGTGACATTAATATCTATTATCCAACATCTCCTTCTGAGTCAATACGGCTCGAGTGCCCAAGAGCGCTGATAATACACACACACCCCATTAAAGAGACAGACACAGAGATAGAGAGACAGTCATAGAAAGACACCAAGACAGAGAAAGGCAAATAGACGAGACTGAGAGACAAGATAAGGAAATATTATTTCAAAAATAGGCAATATTGTGTCCTACTATAATCTTGAACTATGTGTGACTCCCAAAACACTGATTGCATGTGTTGTATGGGTGAAATGAGTCAAAGTGCAATTCATAACATAAAACAAGAATATGTTACATTCTTAGCCTTGCCACAATGGCAAATAATTTTTCTTTTTTTTTGGCTTAAAACGATTATGAAAACAAGATTATCGGGATAAAACGATTATTGTGCTGCATTCCATTTGGCAATGATGCCCACATTGTGTCTTGTGTTATAAATCCAGCCCACTCCTTTTATTAACAGCAGTGCTCTTTTGCCCCTCCATAATTGTTGTAAAATAATTGTTGTTGCTTTACTGTGGGACATGCTTGATATTAAAAACAGTTAGTTTACTTGTCTTCAAAATAATTTAGAAGACTTTTTACTTACATTAGCCATGTATTAGTTTTTTTTTTTTTTTTTTTTGCTCTGGCATAGAAATTGTGGAACTGAGAATTGTGAAATTTCTATCATAATCTATAATAATGTATGTCATTATTGTGAAATAAATTGACTTTTTACTGAAATACTGTGATACCTGTATAACATTTTGGGAAAATTGCTCACCCTTAATCGTGTTAAATAATCTCAATATTGACCAAAAAAGTTTTTATCATGATTTTATGATAATTGAGCATCCCTAGTAATTATTGTTTTCCTCAAAAATAGGTTTGGTTACTTCCACAGTAATGCTAGTATGCATAGAAGTAATGGGAACTATTTACAAACATTTGTGTCTGCATTCAAATACCTGCATGAAGTATGACTATACTGTACATTATATATTGTATTATGTACACTACCAGTCAAAAGTTTTTGAAGATAAATATTTGTAATGTTTTTTTAAAGAATTATCTTCTGTTTACCAAGCCTGCATTTATTTGATCCAAAATACAGCAAGCAAAGCAGTAATATTGTGAAATATTTTTACTATTTAAAATAACTGCTTTCTTTTTGAATATAATTTAAAATTAAATGTATTCCTGTGATCAAAGCTACATTTTCAGCATCATTACTCCAGTCTTCAGTGTCACATGATTCTTCAGAAATCATTCTAATATGCTGATCTGCTGTTCAAGAAACATTTTTTTATTTTTTTTTATCAATATTTAAAAAAGTTGAGTACATTTTTTTCAGGATTCTTTGATGAATATAAAGATCCAACGATCAGCATTTATCTGAAATAAAAAGCTTTTGTTACATTATACACTATACCATTCAAAAGCTTGGAGTCAGTGAATTGGGGGGGGGGGTTATAGAAATTAATACTTTAATTTAGCAAAAATGCTTTAAATTGATCAAAACTGATGATAAAGACATTTATAATGTTACAAAAGACTTCTATTTCAGATAAATGCTGTTCTTCTGAACTTTCTATTCATCAAAGAAACCTGAAAAAAATTCTACTAACAGTTTTTTGAGCAGCAAATATTAGAATGATTTCTGAAGGATCATGGGACTGGAGTAATGATGCTAAAAATTCAGCTTTGAAATCACAGGAATAAATTACATTTTAAAATATATTCAAATAGGAATATATAGGATCAAATAAATGCAAGCTTGGTGAGCACAAGAGACTTTTATAAATAATAAAACATGATAAAAACATTAAAAACCTTACTGTTCAAAACATTTTGACAGGTAGTGTATTATATATTGTAAATTATATATTGTACATATTGTATACTGTATACTATTTTTCTTATAACAAATCTTGTAAATTATATATTGCATTATGTTATACATTATATACTGTATATAATGCCCATATGTCTATATTGTTTGTGTATATATTGTAACCATTTCACTATTTGAGTTTTGCACTTGCCTATGTAAACTGAAATTGTGTGTAGTGTTTGTGTTTCTGTTTTTTTAAACTTTACTGTGTATCTGTTTAGGGTGCAGATGTGTAGCATGTAAACGTGACTGACCAGGTGAGATGATGTAGAAGAAGTTCTTGAACTCATCCATCCAGACCTCTGCCAGCCGCCTGTTGTTTTTGTTGATGATCTGCCCAGTTCCACCAGGGAACGTGTACGGCGTCGCCTTACGGAACACGTGACCGACGTGAGAACACGTGACGATCTCAAGCGTCCCCCCGCATTGCCAAATCTGATAAACAAGGACAAATGTTAGTTCTCAAAGTATGAAAAATCATCAATAACTTTATATGCACTATATAAGCACAAGTAGAATTGTGGTGGTTGAATATTATAATATTAGCAGTGAGACTGACCCTGAAGGACATCTCCAGGTTCTCTCCTCCCCAAATGTCCATGCCTGCATCATATGTGCCAATCTCCTGGAAATAACCTCTGTCTATGGAGAAGAGACCACCTGCCATAGTGGGGGTCCTGATAGATGATGCAAAGACAAAAAAACACAGTTTAATTGCAAACAGGCCCTTCAGGGGAATGATCATATCTTATTAAAGCAGCTCTTCCTCTCCTGTTCACTCGGTTACAAACAAGCCCGTTGTGTGTCACTCAGGGGAATGAGATCTTCAGTAGAAATGACATGTTTACATGCGTCTATTTTGGCAACAACATATCCTTCTTTAAATATCTTTCACTCGTGCTCGTCCATTTCCCTCAGCAGGCGCTCTCTGTTCTTTCCTGTTTTCCTTCCATCCATCCCCTGCAGCACGTCTCATTCACAGTCATGTTTTCCTCAAGTAAGAACCTGTTGTTGTTATGCTCTCAAGTTGTTTTCATGCAGAGAACCAGGCTCTGAAGTAAAAAAGGAGACGAAGTAAACGAGGGGTCGTGAGGGGAAAAAATACAAAAACAGAGAGCGGAGTGGCGTCAGAGTGTTCTGATAAAAACAACGTGCAGCTCTGAAAAACAGGATCTGTGAAGAAATCAAGCAGTAGAAGGCTAAGAGCTACTCTGTTCCTGTAGTTATGAGGTGAGCAAAGTGCTGGTGTGGATTAAAACTCCCCTCGTCTTTGTGTTAACTGCAGTGTTTAGCTGCAGGGCTAGAGAAACACTTCTATATTCCGCAGCTTTAAGTTGCATGTAAAATACCTTTTAGAAAGGAAAAAAAACCGACATGTTGAATTTACATTTAAAAGGCCTTTACAAATTGGAGTCATTGCCTACTGTTTAACACACATACTCTGTGATTCATTGTGTCGTGGCGCTCATGCGGGCAATTTGAGTTCAAATCTGGCTTGTGACATTTCTACCTCTATTCACTTAATGTTTACATGCCTAACTCTTACATTAAAAGCTCTCAAAAGGGAAGAAAAATTAGTCATCTGAAAAAAAGCTGTGTTCGAAATGGAATACGAATGTACTCTACACGCAGTGGCTATTGCACTACTTTGTTCAAAAATGTGGAAACTGAACATATGTGACAATAAAGATATACAACAGTAATACTAAAAGCAGGACAACAGTACATTTATAACAGTAGTAGTACATTGCTGACACAGTCTGAAAAAGGAGATTATATTTTCAATGCAATAGTCTCTTATGCTCACCAAGGCTGCATTTATTTTATCCAAAACGCAGCAAGAACGGTAATATTGTGAAATAGTATTAGTTTAAAATATCAATTTTCTATTTTAATGCATTTTAAAATGGAATTTATTCCTGTGACTGTGTGTGTGATATCATCAATGTTGAAAACAGCTGTGCTGCTTAAAGGGATAGTTCACCCAAAAATGAAAATTCTGTCATTAAAGCTGCAGTCCGTAACTTTTTTTGGTTAAAAATGATCAGAAATCAATATTTGAGCAAGTACATAACCAGCCAGTGTTCAAAACTATCACCTTACTTTAGCCCGATTCACAACGGTTAGCTTATAATAATGTTTTCTAATTTGAATGGTACGGGTAGGTTTTCGTGGGAAATTCGAGCATGGCACTGCGTTATTACGTCACGTCTGTAAACATACAGAAGTTGTCCCGGCTACTAGGCTGTCGCATGTGAGGATCCAGCAGGTGGCCGATCGTTTATAGCCTTTTCTCACAGCAGCTAGACTAATTAAATGTATCATTTTGATGGCGGATTGTAATCCATAAAGGATTATGTGTTTATGAAACACATGTGAATGAAATTAAATTATATTCCAGTTATAAATGTGCTTCTGATTACAGATAGCCTGGGATTACAAAGATTTGTTTTTGAAAGAAAACCAGTTCGAAGGGAGCATCATTTGCTTTTTGGGTTAAAATAATTTCTTAATATGAAATTCGAAGAGTATGACAATTAGATTAGACTGTACAGAAATTGAAATCGACACACTAAAGTATAATAATAATATTGTATAACAATAATAATAATTTGAACGGTTTGATGTGATATGAGCTAACCGATCTTTAGATTAAATCACCATTGGTAGCGAGATTTACGGTAATGCTTTTTTCCTCAGTTGGTCAGAACAAACGTGGCAGACTTGTTACTTACTTGTTCAGATGGCAATATACAGTGAAAATTCTTATTTGGGTCATATTCCTAGACGTAGGCTAGAATCTGTGATTGCGAAGTACAGTAAATATCCACACCGGTGCGGTGACTGAATGCCACACATACTCTTCAGAACATTAGATTCATCCGCGCTGGAGCTGTGCCGCCGCACAACCCCCGCAAGCTAGATAATTCGGCACACAGCTGCAATTCCAGGTTTTCAAACAGAGATGGCGACAAAGAGGCAAAACTTACGGACTACAGCTTTAATTACTCACCCTCATGTCGTTCCAAACCTGTAACACCTTCATTCATCTCCGTAACAAAAATGAAGATATTTTTGATGAAATGCGAGAGCTTTCTGACCCTGCATAGACAACGCAAGTGCGTTGTGGTACTCTTGTGAATGCGTGTCGAAGACTGACATGGAAGAGAAGAAATGTTTTGTTTTCTTTGCGCACAAAAAGTATTCTCATAGCTTCGTACAATTAAGGTTGAACCACGGATGTCACATAGACTATTTTAACGATGTCCTTACTACCTTTCTGGGCCTTGAACATGGTAGTTTCATTAGCCGCGTTTCCACTGTCGGGCCAAAAGCGGGCGTGCTAGTGCGTGCCAGGGCAAGTCGCGTTTCCACTGTCACTTCCGGGGCTTGATCGTGCCTCATCGGAGCTTCCTCGGAGCCAACGGCCCGGATTTTTTGGCCTGAAACCTTGGGCCAAAGCGGGCCAGCTGGGGCTAGAGGAGTGGTTACGAACAAAGGCGGAGTTTCTCCGCGTCTGGAGAGCGTCAGCGCCGCAGACCATTTCATAAAGTTAACAGCTATAACACCACCATTAAATACTTTTAAAATAAGTTGAGCTCAAAACTCACTTTCAGACAGCAGCGAGTGTTTGAAATAACTTGATCCGATGTGGATTATGATCACCATACAAGGCATTCATATTTATAAGCGATGCAAAAGACTATGCATACGCTAGCCATTAACTTTACCATAGTAAACATGTTAAATACGACCGCTTGAAGAAATCAGATGTCAGCTTCTTATTCTCTATCACAATTGTGTATTTACTTAGTAACATATTTTATCTGTCATAAGTCTCGTCTCGAGAGTTTAGCTCCGCGTATGTGATAAAAATATAATAATGTTTTTTGTTCAGGAGCTTTTATAAAAATATAGAAATGTGACTACAAATAAACAGAAACAGACTCGACTGAATAAGTAGGTAAGCTATGTTCATACCGCTTTATTTCTGTGTGACTAATTTTCAATCCTGATAAATTAATTAATTATGATCAATGTATCACTTATTATTGTAAAACATCGATACTTTTGGATTGAAATCTTGCAATGCAAACAAAAGCTTTAATCATGTTCGTTTTGTGATCGCGCTAGTTCCAATGACTTATTTCTGATTAGTTTTATGATAACTTCTCTTTGTTGGTGAAATGATAGGGTTGCGTGACGGTGTTCCTGAGAGGCGTGTAAAGGGCGGGTTTTAGTGAAGCGCAACGGAGCTTCTGGCCTGACGGTGGAAACGCAGCGTGATTTTGGCCTCGGTACTACAGGTCCGAGGCTATTAGCCCCGCCCGGGCCATTTAAAGCACTGGCTCGCACTGGCCCGACAGTGGAAAAGCGGCTATTGCTGTCTTTGCAGGGCCAAAAATATCTTCATTTGTGTTCCGAGGATGAACGAAGGTCTTACAGGTTTGAAACGACATGAGGGTGAGTAATTAATGACAACATTTGAATTTTGGGGTGAACTATCCCTTAATATTTTTATCGAAACCTACATTTATTTGAAATAGTATTTAATTGTTACAATATAAATGTCTGTCATCATTTAAAGGGGTCATATGATGCGATTTCAAGTTTTCCTTTTTCTTTGAAGTGTTACAAGCTCTTGGCGCATAAAGAAGATCTGTAAAGTTGCAAAGACTAAAGTCTCAAATCCAAAGAGATATTCTTTATAAAAGTTAAGAGTCAGCCACGCCTACCTAAAAGGGCTCGTTCTAACATGCTCCCTATATTGAAATATCTACGTCAATGTCTTGATATTTACTTTGAAAGCTTGAAGCTCGCGATTATGGTAAGGGGCGTCACATTTCCGATGCGTGCTTGTGGTGTTCGGCCAATCACAATGCACAGGGTCAGCTGGCCAATCAGAGCAGACTGCGCTTGTCAAAGGAGGGGGCTTTGTTGAAAATGACGTGTTTAAGAGAGGCGGGGCATAGAGGACCTACAATAAAGTACAGTATTTGAAAAATAATGTGTTTTTTGAACATTAAAGTATGTCAACATATTCTGTTACACCAAATACACAAAATAATGATCTTTAAAATAGCATCATATGACCCCTTTAACACAAGTTGTGTAGACTACTTTTATGGTGCTTTTTTGAGAATTTGTCCTTATTTTCCTTTTCGTTTCATGGAAAACATAAAAGCACCAATGTTTGGAATGACACCAGGGTGAGTAAACAGAACCTTCATTTTTAGGTGAACTATCCCTTTAAGACTAGTACGGTAGTGGATTCTACTATGGACCTTTGACTTTTATTGGACATGGTAAGGTTTATCACAGCTATTTAATACTGATTCACTTGTCTAACTGCATGATAAGCATTTAAGTGTGTTACCTGACAGGCAGTGTTCTGTCTCCTTTTCTGCGATCCATCTCTCTCTGTGGTACCGGATACCAGCGGAAGTTCAGCTTCCAGTTGAAGCCACCATATGTCATATCAGAGCCTGCCATGTACTCAAACGTGTCATCGCTGATCACGTCAATGATGGGACACACTACGGTTTTCCTGTGAAACACACACACAAGTGATATTAGCAATACACTTTCACTGCTTTGACCTCATCTACATGAAAGAATGAGTTTTGTCCGCCACAGAATGTCCCTTTTTTATTTTGAATTCAGCTGGCACATGCTCAGACACACCGCTCTTTACTCAAACAGATGCAGACACAAATCAGAGGGGACGTCTCGCTAAACTTGTGTCATCAATCAGCACCAAGCAGCCCACTGTGATGCTAACCCAAGCGATGAGGATGGATCGCGCACACACACTCAGGCACCGCAGGCACACTTTCCTTTCCTAAATTCAGCAGACTGAAGCATCATCTGCTAATGATGCCCCAACAGGCCGCCCAAGGCAAGACAACACAGAGAATCAGCATGTGTATGTGGGCATGTGCGCATGTTTAGAAGAGGGGAGAAATACTCCGCATATATCTTCAAAGAATCAAAATCAGATGAAAGTGAGCTCATGTTTCTATACCCTACATGTTCTCCGTTTCAGACACAAATGCAGCCTAAGGTGAAACCCAAGTTCAAAAATGTAATAAAGGCCTGGGGAAAAAAACTCTAAAAGCTATTGATCGCTCCGCTCTCTGCAAACCCACATGCCAAAAGGGCGGAAAAGAAAGTGTGTGCGAAAATGACTGGTTTGTTTTTATGTTCCACCACAAATTGCAGAAATGAAAGGCATGTGCTGGGTGTAAAAATTTTTTGTGTTTGTGACCGCATGTATGTGTGAGCTATCAATCCACTAGTGGAATGCTATTTCCCAACTACTAACAAAAACAATATAAAAAAAATTTCTTGCAACATCGCAAATAAATACCTCACACTCATAACATTTGTGAGTGACATATTAGTCAGTGTCTATTGTATCTTCAAACATGCACCCTAGGTTTTGAAGAGACACCAGACTGAAGAACATCACATCTGGTTAGTGTTCCATTGGTGCAGACCAAAACACACACACACACACACACACACAGATATGATGTTATTTGTTGTGAATGAGTTTTCCTGTCTTTAGAAATTTATCCTCCTACTTAATGCATACGCAGTTTGTGAGCAGTTTTTTTCTTTATTTATCATTCAATTCAACCATTTTGTATCGTATTTTTTTTCTTATCTTAATATGCAATTACAGTATATTGTGTAGATAAGTGTTTCCCAACCTTTTTTTTAGTCGCGGGGATTTTTTACACGGCACCCCTGCTTTCGACAGACGGCACCCCGGTTGGGAAACACTGGTGTAGATTATGTAAATGATTTTATATTAAGGTAATAATAATTATTATAGACTAGTAATTAGTCTATAGTAGTAGTAGACTAGTAGTTAGCCTTAAAACACCTTGACCCTAACCCTAAACCCCCACCAAAAGAAAATATATTCATTATTTATTTATAAAGACATACCTTACAGTACATAGGTAAATTATAGCTAAGCAAATCTACACATTTAAATGATCATTAAAATAAAAAATTTCACAATTTTATTCACAAAAATAGATCCCACATACTATTACATCACATATCCAGTGTATCCAGCAGCACATACTAGGGGAGAAAATAGCTTTCTCTATTGAGAAACAATCAAACTAAACAAAACTAGCTTTGGATCCTAGGGTTACAATGTTGACATTTTCAAAGTGTTGCAACTTAAAAGTAGTAGTACTTACTTGTCAAGTTTGATGCGAGTGAGCAGAGGCTCTAGCCAGCCGGTGGTGCATTCACAGTGGGCATCCAGGAAGGTAATCACCTGACCTGTGGAGATGGACGCCCCCTTCAACCGAGCGCGAATCAGGCCCGAGCGCTGCTCCATCCGTACCACCCTGACAGGAACCTCCAGCTTCCGCACGTACTGCTCCAACTGCCTCTTCAAGAAGTCTACATGCACACAAAGGTAACAAACAATTATACACTTGCTTCACATATACAGAGATTATATAGATCAAAATCAAATCTTCGCTCAATATCCGTCAGTGGATGTTTAGCAAACCGAAACCTCTCTCGATGCAAACCACAATGCATATTTTAGCCAAGGCACATTCTGAAAAGTTGGGTGGGTCACATTATAATTAGGTGAACATTTATTACTGTTTTGATGATTACCTCTCTCCAACTGCATGATAATTTGTTCAATAGTCAACCAATGCCTCCAACCAGCTGATGGTTTATTTTGCCGTTAAAATTTTATTTTTTATGTGGCTGCTAACAACTATTTTTTTCACACTGTGGAGCTCAAGTGAAGCTCTTGAAATATAATGATTATTGCCCAAAAAGGTGTGTGAGGGGGCATTTGAGGAGGCGTTCTTTGTCTTGCCGATGTACAGGAAACCTTTCTTTAATAATTTCCCCCCACTTCAATCATTAAGCAAGTATTGCTCTACAATCAGCATCTGCTGTGGGCGGTTTGGTTCACGCTGCCAATGACTCCAACGCTTTAACACAGCTCATGTGGAACAACATCCTCAGCTGCAGCAGCCATCGTTAAATACGGATCTAAAGTTACTGCGGTGGGATACCAACGCTGTCTGCTTTGAACAAACAAGCCAGTTCAAAGCCACTGAATGACCTGACAAGATTATTCAAACTGTGTTCAGGAACATAAAGGACAGACTGAAACTGTGAAACAATACAGAAGAAGCCTGTGAAATGTCCACATTCATTCACAGTTACATTTATGGTTAAGATGGTACATGTATTTTGTAAGTCACTGGTTCTTAACCTTTTTAACTCAAAGGCCTTCTGTTGTCCAACACAATATTCAAAGCCATTCAACATCCTGCTGATTTTAATGAATGACAGAGTTTTCATGTTAGTTTTAGAGATTATTTTAACAAAAGCAATGACTAAAATCTGTAAACTGGTCCAAATCTGTCAAAAAAAAACTATGTATGGCAAACCCGCATCCACAGATCCAAACACAAGCCTTTAAGAGACCTGACGGGAGGACACGTCTGTGCAATACAGTCTCACAGAGGGTTTTTATCTGCTCTCTCATGCTTTATTTGAGGTGTGATATGTGGAACAGAACAGAACGCTCTGAACTACAAAGACAGCAGGAGCAGCAGGGATTTCTCATGCCAGCGACCCCCCTAAAACACTCCAGAAACAGAAAGACAAAAGAGTTTCACATTCAGCCGGGAAAGAAAACGTTTATTTTCTGTTTCCATGTTATTATCTAGTGATCCGTCTCTTTAACTTATTCACACATACAGACAACCTGACAACATGTAAGTTCCATCCTGCAAAATTTCCCACTTTAAGGTGCAAATATGTCACATTATGTAAATTAAATGCATTGCAAACTCCATTACATGTTATATAAAACAAGTCAAATGGATGCTCCACTCAAATGAACACTCATCACTCTCTGCATACACGTGAGTAAATCTATGCACACGTAAATCAATATCCTGCCTTATTCCTCTAGTCGTTTAAGTGGAAATAAAGAGAGTGGGCGGAAAGAGGGAGAAGGAGAACGAGAGAGGACATCATTAGAGGACAAAATTGAGCGGCAGGAAGATGAGAGGAAGAATTTGGGTCTTTATCTCTCCACAGGAGAAGCAGATTAGCACAGATGAGGGAGGAGGGGGGGCTGGCAGCTATTCTTATGCAGGACGTGACCTGCGCAGTCAATCTATTACCGACCGAACTGGTGCATGTGTGCGTGTGCGTGACAGAGTGAGAAAAGAAGACATCGATGTGTCTTTTTTGCATCTGTCAAAATGTTGCAGTGGTTAGACAGGAGTGTGTGTTTGTTTGTGTGTGTGTGTGTGTGTGTGTGCACACCACAGGCTTCAATGAAGCTTCAAAGCACTCTTGGATGAACACTCTGTCAAAGTCTCTGCAGTCTCTCACCTACAGACTAAATTCTGATGTGGTTACAGTTACTCCAGCTGCGCTTTTTCTGTCATGGCGGGACTTGTATAGCTTTTATACTGAGGTAATAATGGTTTCGATCCCCTACCTCTTAAAGGCACAGTTCACCCAAAAATGAACAATCTGTCATTATTTATACAGGGACGTTTCAAACCTGTTTGACTGACTTTCTTCTGTGAAACACAAAATAAGATATTTAGAAAAATGTCTTGAAAATGTTTTTTGTCAATACAGTGAAAATGTATAAATCAATAGTGCAGCAATATATTATGAAGTCAATTTCAAACTGCACTGCTTTCTGTTGGTAAACACCACAAATTTGACTTGAAGCCGATGCAAAAATATAAATTCCAGACTGCACAGAATACAATTGAAATTTCTTGATTTTGACCATGAACAATTTGACGAACAATGATAAATGTGACCGCATCTAAAATTATTGAGGTCCAGAAACAATTTATCCCACTGACTAGATCTAGCAGTTACATTCACTATTTACCTTCGATTACAAACCATATATCTGATAACAGAGAGCATATGAAATACAAAGAGAAACCTTGAGAGAAAGAGAATCAATAGAGTGGAAAAAAACACAAAGGACAAAGGGAGAAAAGGGGATAAAGTTTTTTTCTCTAGTGTGTCCTTCAGATAAATAGTGCTCCTCTGAAACTGTAAGGTCAGCGTTTCCAATGAATGAAGGTTTGAAGTGAGCAGATATTCACTTATATAAAACAGAACAAGCCAGTTTTATGCCTCAAACTACTGAACATGTTAAATAAGCTATTCATATTGTAATAGCCTAGAGCAGGGATTCCCAAATATTTTTGTCAGTTAAACCCCTTAGACCTAAATATTTAAAGTCTCCCAGAGGTTTTACATTTTATTTCACATTTGTGACCATGGACCACAAAACCAGTCATAAGGGTCAATTATTAGAAATTTTACAATTATTAAATTATTTATACATCATCTGAAAGTTGAATAACTAAGCTTTCCATTGATGTATGGTTTGTTAGGATAGGACAATATTTGGCCGAGATACAACTATTTGAAAATCTGGAATCTGAGGGTGCAAAAAAATCTAAATATTGAGAAAATCGCCTTTAAAGTTGTCCAAATGAAGTCCTTAGCAATGCATATTACTAATCAGCATTTACAGTAGGAAATTTACAAAATATCTTCATGGAACATGATCTTTACTTAATGTCCTAATGATTTTTGGCATAAAAGAAAAATCTATAATTTTGACCCATACAATATATTTTTAGCTATTGCTACAAATACAGTGGTGTGAAAAGGAAAAAAACAGGAAGGGGGCAAAATCCTTTTCACAGCACTGTTATACCCCAGCGACTTAAGACTGGTTTTGTGGTCCGGGGTCACATTTAATATTTTAATTTTACATTGTCATTATTCCATTACTTCTTAGCTTTTCATCAACTTGCAAACCCCTTGCAGTTCCTCACGAATGCCAGTTTGGGAAATGCACTCTTGACAAAGTGAGCTGCAGTACGTGGGTTCAAATCTGTCTCGCAACACTGACAATCTTGTTTCATCCTCCTCTTGTCATCCTATTAAAACAGTAGTGTCCTAACAGAGTTCGATGTATGTGTTCATGTAAGTTTTTGCATGTGTGTTTGTGTCATCACATCACAGTGTTGTCAGCAGTTTCGTTGGCTGCTGTCTGTGTTTGTGAGTGAATGTTCACCCTGGAGCTGTACACCCCAAGCCGGGTCACATGGAGCACTCGTGCAGGGCTTTCAGCAGCCATTGCAATGACACCGGAGGGCAACAGAGTCACGCAGAGGTCATGTATACAGAGGTCAGAGCACTCCGGAGCAGCAGCCAACGAGACCAGTGCCAGTGAAACACCCGCCGGACACATTTCTACAGTCAGCTGAAACGCTCCTGACCTCTCGGGTCACTCAGAGTCAGTGGCGTAACGGAGATTTGCAAGTGCAAAAAACTTGGAGGCCCCCTCAACACAGCCTATAAGAATAAACTTAAAACATGAAAATATATCAATGTAATTTTGGTTTATTTAATATTGCTGCAGTCTAAACCAATTTGCTCTTTTAAAGGGACACTTTACTCAAAAATAAATTAAGTTATCATTTACTTACCATGAGGGTAAATAAATCTTTTTTATGTGAAACATATAAGAAGATATTTTGAAAAATGTCACATACAGTGAAGGTCCAATATTGCTTTAGTCCTCATTGACTTTAACTCGATACATTCTTTAAAATATCTTCTTTTGTGCTTCACAGAAGAAAGTAAGTAATGCACATTTAAAACAACATGAGGTTGAGTAAATTTTGGGTGAACTTTAGCCTTTTCACAAACTTGAACTGTTTTATATTAATTCAGTTTGATTATTCTTAAAAACCGTGCTTTGCTAAACACAATTAAATTAGGATAAACAAATTAATTGTTCCATGTAATCATGTCAGGGCTCGCAAAATTAAGAAATCCCTGGTAGCCCTTCGGGCAGGTACTCTTTAGATTTTGGTAGCCCAAAAATTAATTTAACTAGCCCAAATAAAAAAATACCTTTTTTTTTTTTTAATATAGAAAATCAGATAAGTTTAAATGTCAATCAAAAAATATTTTCAATACACAAATATCAACAAATATGAAGGAAGGAATTTTATTTCACTATTTAGAGGGCATCTACAGAATTTTTCAAAAATAAATTTAAGACAATTTATGACCCATTTTAAGAGCCGCACAAGTAAAATGAACACATTATGAGTGGGGTTGGACAATGTCTATGGTAACATACAGTATTGAGCCATAAAATTACATGATTTACAATTCAGAGACAGGTTTTCACAAAAACAAAAATCTTATACAATAGCATTTCAGCCTTTAGACAATTTTTATGAAAAGGGATAAATCACGCATTTAAATTATTAATTTGATAAATTATCACGCATTTAGTCTTAATTGTTTAGATTTTTATAAGGCACATTAACTTCTTTCTCATTAACAACTCTGTGTTTGCTGCATAAAAACATGAGTTGATATTTGCATTGATCGGACCACTAACAGCAAGAAAGGCTTGTTGGAAATGCAAATTAATTCTCTGCCACGAGGTGGCGCTTTAGGAGTGCTGAAATATTGTGGTTTCCCCGGTAACGGCTGCACACAAAGGGCTCATAAACTCTGCTTTATCAGGAATTATAGGTCAAATGAAATTAAAATGCCAACAACGTTTCTGAGGACAGTCGGTTCCCTTCAGATACATTCAAATAAAGACATCCGCGCCACGTTTTGAATTGAAACATGCAGCACTCATATTTATTCAATTACATCATTGCCTTTTGAAGTTTAATCCAGTGGTTTCGCGACTTTTGTCTTTCCGTCCCCAACTGTAAGACCTCTTGAAATTATATTCAAGACATTTCTTATACCATTTAACGTATTTAAAACTTTTTATGGCCTTAAGTTTGATACAATTCACTTTAGGAGTTTTTAAAGGGGTCCAATTATGCTTTTTCACTTTTTAATTTTAGTCAGTGTGTATGTTTGGGCATAAAAAATATCTAGAAAGTTACAAATATCAAAGTTCACTCCAAAGGGAGATATTTAGTTTTTAAAAAAATCAATTTTCAAGAACTACAGCAAACGGCTCGTTTGGACTACAGCGTTTGGTTTCCGGGCTTTGTGATATCACAAAGCTGCTCATTAGAATTTCATTACAAAGAATTCCCGCCTACAGAAATTCGAATGGGTGGGGAGGGGCGAGGTCGTGGTTAGAACGCTTGGTTGAGTGAGCGCATCAGACGAGACGATGAAGAAGAAGTGCTGCTGCAGAGTTAGTGCATCAGAGAAAACCAAGAAGAAGAGCTGCTGTGCTGTAGCCTCAAATTTTTGGCATGTCTAGAACAGCGGTTCTCATTTCCAGTCCTCATGTACCCTGCTCTGCACATTTTGTATGTTTCTCTTATTGCTTCATACATTTGCTATATTTGACTGTAAGTGCCAAATATATTCAATACAAAGGGCATTTAAGTGTGCGAGACATGAATTTAAATTGTATTTATTTACAGAGGTATATTATGTCCCACTTCATGCTTCTCTAGTAAGTTTCGTTTGTGTGTGAAGACGCTGCAGGCAGCGGAGCAGCGCAAATCTGTAAATGAATATTCCGAAGTGAAGTAAACTTCAACGGATTTCCCCTGCTCAGGGAGTAGGGAGCAATGGACACTGTGTAGGGAGCATGTCAATCGGAACACAGTTCATGCACGGAGCTCACTTCTAACAAGATGATCTGAATCAGGTGTGTTAACAAAGAGAGACGTGCAAAACATGCAGAGTGGGGGTACGTGAGGACTGGAATTGAGAACCGCTGGTCTAGAACAATTCTTACAAGTAACGTATAACACGACGTAGCTGGATGCCGCGGACAGATGCCGAATGGCGCCGCGGTGTGCCTACACTCATAGAAAATAATGTGTTCGAATTTTAAAGCCGTGGCGCAACGCTGCGCTTTTCGTCCGGTGTGCGACCGCCTGAAATGCTGTTTTTTTTCACTTCCAAAAGCAGATGATGTCAGGAAACAGTGGTTGCAATTTACTTTTTAACTCTGTTCCTGAGCATTATAACCCCAGTTTGCTATTGTGTGCTGCACATTTTACTGAGGACAGCTTCCACATCACGAGTGAGAAGTGCCGGATTCCCAAAAGCTTTTGTTGAAAGACAGAGCAAGAGGCGGGGCAGTACTGAAACACCGTCTAAGCTGTTCGCCAATCACAACGCACTGGGACAGCTAACCAATCACAACACATTTTGTTTTTTGGAAGGTGGACCTTCATCAAAGCCGGAACTAATCGAGCCGTTTGTGCCAGGCTGGGGAGAAAGTTATTTTAATAATGTAAATTATGTGAAAAATAATGCGTTTTTCGAACCACCAAGCATGAGAGCATGTTCTAGTACACCCCCAAAACAAAATCAAGACTTTGTAAAAGAGCATAATAGGACCCCTTTAAGGACCCGCGGGAGATCTAAAGATAGCCTGTCGGGCAGAGTGGTGATACATTTTTGTAGCCCGACTGGAAAACACAATAGCCCCGGGACATTGGGCTAGCGATTTTGCGAGCCCTGCATGTAGACAGATTAATTCATAATTTATAGTCAGTTTCTTTTTGACTTTTTTACCTCATCTCCAAGCTCTCTGTTAGTGTTTAAAAATCAATAGGAAACTAAATGTTAACCCGATCCATCACAAAGCTTCATGTTGCTTCATGGCATTCTACCACAAAACATGAAAAAATGCTGGATATCAGCATTATCACTCACTGTCTTTGTTTCACAATACTATCATAAATGTTCAGTGTTTTTGGTTGTGTCACTGCCTCGACACTTGGCACTCACATCAATGCGGGGGGAGAGGAGACGGCACTGCAGTGATGGAGAAAATGATTCAGGGCTATGCCTGTAGAATCAAGCACAGGTCTGTCAACACCTGGATTGAATAATTAGACTAATAAGTACGACACCAGCTAAATCAGATTTCCCAGGATTCACTGCAGGGCAGGAGAAATGCATACGATAATTTGATTTATCGTTTGAAATTAGTCATTTTGACATTTTAATGAGTTTTAGAGTAAGGTGTTAGACTCAATAGACTAATGTATATATCATTTAGAAGTTAATAACATTTAAACCACAGTGAATGAGACGCACAGTATATAAGAGAGCTAGAAATATGAAGATTCTTTCTTTGTTATTACAATTATTTAATAGCTCTAATAATGATTTGCATATTCAAAGATGTAATAAAACTCTGGCCAATACTAAAAAGGCGATAATTATATTCATGTTGTGGCCAATAACTGATAAATCGCAGATACTAAAATTCTACTTTGTATAATTTAAAAAAGTCTCTTTGCTCTAAGTGAGCATTAGATGATATCAAAGGTAACCTAAATGTAAAAACAAAGAAGAAGATCTTGTACAATTAAATGTCCAATATCAGACAATATGTATCCAAAATCAACTGGGAAAAAAAATCCCTCATGCTGGCTGATAATCGATATGGTATATATATATAATGGATCAACAAACATGCTAAAAATACTGGTGGTTTTCACAGGACCCCACTTTTAAGATGAGTGTATATGTGAGTGTGTGTGTGTGTATATGTGTGGGCTAATGATAATATAATTCCAGGTATGTATTCATTACACCTACTAATCCACTAATCCCATAATCTAGACGAATTACAGGTTAGTGCAGCAGATAACGACAAAGACACTAGAGCTGCAAACCCACACAGCAGCAGACACACAATAGAGCTAGTCAGAGATGTCAGGCTGAACATACACACACTCTCTCTCTCTGTATAAATCAAAAGACTTAACAAACACGCTTGCTTTCCAGTGCGTAAATCACATTTCATCATTGACGTTAATACGCAACAAGGTCACTGGCCATCTTTTTCCTCTAGATGTGTTCTGTTCCCTTTCACTGCACAAAAACACAAAAAATACACACAGTGAAAGCAGAGCTGACATGATACAGGCATTTTCAAAGAGTGGAAACAAAACCATGTCATTATCTCTGGAGTGCTGCAGTCCAATGTCCTCATCTTAACTTAGAGATCTGTGTGAGAGCATTTATTTGTGTGTGCGAGAGATTTCTGTGCTATCATTCCCCCTCTCAACATTTAGCACCACATACATCTGTCAAAATGACAGGTATGTTACTGATCTAACTAGAAAATTCATCCAAGATTCATAATCAAAATGTCATAACTTGATCTTCCAGTAGTCTGTTTAAACCAAGCCCCTTTCTTAAAATCAACCTCAGTTTCTCATTAAGATCTGCCTCCATCCAATCAACAGCTGATGGATAGAACCAAGCCACCTGTTTCATCACAAAATTGAAGAAAAAATCTGTTACATTACAATTTTAAGGGGACAGTTCACGCTAAATAGAAAATGATTTCCTCACTCACACGGCTTTCACAACCTCTTTAACTATTCTTCGGATTGCCCACAGAAACATGTATAGCAGAATGCCTAAGCTGCTCCTTTCCATACAATTCCATTCAATACAAGGCAAGTTTTTGTACAAAATGGCTTTATTTCTTTGGCTATGAAATGGCTATGAAAGCACACAGTTCTTTGGATTTAAAGTTTGCCAGTTTATTAAGCACCCCCCCGAAAAGGCATGAGATCTGTGTATATTTGTTTACTGTTAGTTGTAATAAGTGTTTTGTGCAATTCGCTGTATGTTGATGATAATGCAACTGAGAGAGAGAGAGAGTTTAATGTGCACTTCTCGTGCTGTGTTTTGTTTAGCTCTTATGGTGATTTTTTTGGAGTGAAAAAGGATGCAATAAACTTAAAACATCAGTAAAGTTTTGGTCATCATTCAGATGAGGTCCGCTACACTTATGAAAGTTATAAAAGTTATTTAGTCAAGAATAGTGTGCGATCTTTTGTTATTTGATTAGCATTAAAGTGCAGACAGCAGTGCTAGGATTATGCAACAGACATTATACAGCTCAGTGCCTTCATACACTTAATTAATAAACCATCGGTTTGTTATATCGGCCTTTTTCCTTATATAGCCGATAGGGCTGGGCGATTTGGCAAAATCTCGATTTTTCCAGAATGTTTGACCGATTCTCGATTTTTTAAGATTTTTAACTAGTCAACTTGAAAATGTAACTACAACATGATTCAAGTTACTTTTTCTTTATTAACCCTCTAGTTAAAGAAAATTCTATTCCAAGTGCAGCACACATGAAGTTGTCAACATGATGTAAATGTTAAACAAATCACTTGTTAAATATCTTTGCAGAAAAGATGCAAAAACTACAACTACATATTGTACAAACGTGTCTTATACATACTATGTGTTCAGAAATAATACGAGGAAAATTATTTTAGAAAATCTCAAAAGTCAAGGCAATTCAAATTCAAAATGACTGAAGGTATAACACCAGTAGACTTTTATTAACTATAAATGTTCTGAAGCAGCTTTCAGCCTGTCACCATGATGCAAACATGAAATATCAGACATACAGTAGTAGTTCTTTACAGGTTTTTTATTCGATTGCACTGCTTTTCCATTGTTTTTTCTGTGTAAACATGGATGTGTTTGACTGTTGTGCTCGCATCTCTCGTGTCTCATGCATGAAACGCCATTCTAAAAACACCGCGATCAAGTTCACTCCTATCTTCTTGCATGTTTTACCTATTTCACTGCCCGCGTTGCATTTTTGTCAAAAGAAAAGCGCTGTGTGAATGATGCCTAGCGCTAAATATATGGTCACATGCGAGCAGTTAATCACGTGCGCCGACATGCAGTTGGATCGTTCTTTCTCTTTACTGTTATCACCGGCATATTGTCGAAGTGTCTAATTCTAACATTTGGTAATATTTCTATTTAAAATCGTGGCAAAACAATAAATTAGAATTGATCGATAAAATCGGGAAAATCGCCCAGCCCTAATAGCCGATATGCTGATGGTTGTAAATTGAGGAAAAATCGGCCGATAAATATCGGCGGCCGATACATCGGTGCATCCCTATACAAAAGCTTTTTATTTCAGATAAATGCTGATCTTTGGATCTTTGGATCTTTCTATTCACCAAAGAATCCTGAAAAAAAAAGTACTCAACTGTTTTAAATATTGATAATCAGCAAATCAGCATTTAAAATCGTGGCAAAACAATAAATTAGAATTGATCGATAAAATCGGGAAAATCGCCCAGCCCTAATAGCCGATATGCTGATGGTTGTAAATTGAGGAAAAATCGGCCGATAAATATCGGCGGCCGATACATCGGTGCATCCCTATACAAAAGCTTTTTATTTCAGATAAATGCTGATCTTTGGATCTTTGGATCTTTCTATTCACCAAAGAATCCTGAAAAAAAAAGTACTCAACTGTTTTAAATATTGATAATCAGCAAATCAGCATATTAGAATGATTTCTGGATCATGTGACACTGAAGACTGGAGAAATTATGCAGAAAATTTAGCTTTGATCACATAAATTACATTTTGAAATATATTAAAATAGAAAGCAGTTATTTTAAATAGTAGAAATATTTCTAAATGTTACTGTTTTTGCTGTACTTTGGATCAAATAAATGCAGGCTTGGTGAGCAGAAGAGAATTCTTAAAAAAAAAAAAAACTTTTTTTGACTGGTAGTGTAGGCTGATTATTCTTATAGACAGAAACAAAGGTGCTTTAGCAAGTATAAAGAGTATGAAAAGTGATCTGAGTAGCTGCAGAAAAAAATAAATAAATAAAAGAGCTACAACAAAAACATGTTGCTGGAGAAGGGCTTTTGAAAATGCAAACTGATTGTCTGCCAGCAGGAGGCGCTTTGAGAGCGGTAGAACTAGCGGTTTCTCCAGTAATGGCTGTAATCAAAGCAGCTCAGCTCATGAATGCTTCTTTATCAGATAAAATGAAAATGCCATCGAAACTTTTTTGAAGAAAGTTGGTTCCCTTCAGAGATACATTCATATAAAACACCCGCACCGCGTTTTGATTTTGAATTGTGCAGTGCTCATGTTTATTTAACGAAGTCAAACGCCACAAATAAATCAATGCATGAGAAACACTGGTAATATCGAAATATCGGAAAGCTCACAAAAAGTTTTAAATTCGAAAAATTTATCTAATTTTTTTTCTCATCACTATGTCCCTTTAGGGGCACCATAGAACTATTACTTTTGTTAAATTAAGGTTACTTCATTTATCAATTTTTGGTAATTTCATTGTACAAATTAAATTTCTACAGTAATGTTTATTGTTACTTTCTTTTTCTTTTTCACCAATTCTCATTGCAGCCAGTTATTCTGGGAATGAGAATGTTCTGGTAATAAGAACGTTCTTTAACACACAATGAATTTAATTGAAGAGGGAGAAAGTGAGATTCCAATCTTTCTTGGATTCCAGAATATGGTCTGAAATTCCAATAAATGTTTCTATAAACATTCCATTCCTCGACTTCCTCATTGGTCTAAATTTCAATCAGTCATCCAGAGCATGGGCTCTGATTGGTTGTTTGAGGGGCTGTGGGCAGGTTCAGAGAATGTGTTGATTGTTTGTCGATTATGTAACTGCAGGTCACTGTGCCAGTCTATGCTGTTGTAGGAAGAGGAAAGCCAGTGTTTGTTGTATCTGGAGAGCTAAAGTGGGACACACGCTTCCACTTCCTGTCTCATTTCCTGTTTGCCCTAGCACAGCTGGGGGATTTTGGCCTGCAATCACCCAAAAAGACAAAACATCAAGCACAAAACCACATTCAACAGCAAACATAACTACAATGATCCAAATGATTAATAACCTACACTAAAAACAATAACACTAAAACATTTAAAGAGAGACAAAAGAGGCAAAACACCTTCCAACCTACTTGCCATCACACACACAATTAATTAATTGAAGGTGTGGGGTTGTAGCCCATCATGTCCCATCACTGCGGTAACACAAACCCTCTTGGCCCCATCTTCCTTAAACTCATCATCTGGAAACACACAGACTGCTCTTTTTAAATTCATTAACCTGATGTTGACTCTCAGGACCCCAGACAATGGTTTAATTTGCAGCCGAGGCGTCAGTTTAATGGTCAGCCCTGCTACCTGCTTGATTAAAATGAAGCACAAATTTCACTCTCATTCCTTGGTGTCCGTTCTCCTAGATTTTCTGTCTCTCTATAAAAATCAATTTTGTAAAGCAGGGAGATCATGCATCCCTTCCCTCCAACCAGCACAGACACCATCAAAGTGTTAGTGAGTTGAGTGGGTGAGGTAGCATATGTCTGGCCATGGCTTTATATGTGCGTGCGCGCGTGTGTGTGTGTGTGTGTGTCTAAGAGCAAAGGCTAAATCAGCCTAAAATAGCTGCGACAACGTGGAAACGAATGGCTGATCAAAAGATGGAAGGAATCAAAGATGATACACACACACACATGCTCGCACAAACCCTCAGAGACACCAGACACGCACACAATCATATTTCTCAGGCCCTAGGAATAATTGGATATATTTGGTGCAATCAGAGAGAGACAAAAAACAGCCGTAGGTCTGTAGAACTCTTCCATCTCTCTCTCTCTCTCTCTCTCTCTCTCTCTCTCTCTCTCTCTCTCTCTCTCTCTCACACACACACACAAACACACACATTATACTGGATACTGGACTCCTCAGGCCAAATCTTGCTTAACTTCTGCACAGAGAGAGAGAGAGAAAGAGAGATGCAGTGGAAGAAGAATGTGAGCTGTAGTTATTCAGTCATTTAAAGGACATCCTACTAGATTGAGTTAGTCCAATGATGCAGCTCACTGCGATTTTACACACATTTTGCGGTATGTGTGTGTGTGTGTGTGTGTGTGTGTGTGTGTTTGGGAGGAGTAATTGAGGACAGCCTTTCTCTTTTACTTTTGCTCTCCCTCTAAAGCAGAGATAACAGCCAGAGGACACACAGGATCAGTTAGTCATCAGTTCTCAAAGTCACCGTAATCTCAAACACACACACATGCTAAATCCAAATCTCTCTGACCAGCGCTTTCATCATATCAAAGAACAGAATCAAAACAGAAAATAAAGATACAAAAACAACCAGCTGGTGTCACGACTGGCTTCATAATCCAAAACACAGACTACATATGGCAATTTGACTCATTTTTAAGTTTTTATTTGGTCAAACCTTTGTGTACTTGTGTAAAGCAGTTGAAATAAACTTTCAGTTGGTTGTGAAGCCACTCTTTTACCCACACAGACCTCTCCTTTCTGCCAGCATTTTTACTTTTACATTGCAATAAACTTATACAGGTATGCATATAAATGTATTTAAATAAATGTTGTTATTTTTAACTTTTTATTCACCAAAGAATCCTGAAAAAAAATCAGTTTCCACAAATAAATTTGAGCAGTTTTCAACATTGATAATAATAATAATAATAAATGTTACTTTAGCATCAAATCAGCATATTACAGTCGCAAGATTTCTGAAAGATGATGTGACACTGAAATGTTGGATTAATGATGTTGAAAATTCAGCTTTTGAAATATTAAGTTATTAAAATAGAAAACGAAGCTATTTAAATTGAACTAATATTTAACAATATATCAGTTTTTACTGTATCAAATAAATACAGCCTACAGTGAGCATAAGAGTCTTCTTTCAAACTATAAAAATTTTTTTACCAACAACAAACTTTTGAATGATACTAGGCAAAAAATGTTGATAATTGATATTGATTATAATGTGGAGACACTGCCTCTTCTCACATCCCCTCGACTCCAAAACTTTAGTACCTTGAAAATGATTTATACATTAATCATTTAAAAAAAATTAAACATTAATTAATTTATTTATTCACTCTGTAGAGTCAATTATTTTCTCATGTTTTTAGAAGGCATGCCTCTCTAAAGAAATAGAGAAAATACTCAGAAATACTTTTTTTTACAATGCAAATAAAAGCTACCTGAATCTAAGAGAAAGTAAAAAGACAAATAAAAACTGTAGACTGTCAAACTGTAAAGGAAATATTGTGTTACCTTACCACACAGTACAGTTCTCAGCATCAAACACACACACACACACACACACACACACACTCACACACACTCACACACACACACACACACACATACACACACACAGAGTTCCCTCCCAGACAGCAGGAATGCAGTGAAGGAGAAAAGGTCAGTATTGTTCCCAGCTGTGAGCTGTTCTCTCTATGCGACACACAACTATAAAAACAGCGTGTGTTGGCGTGGTTGTGTAAATCTATGCTGACTGCGAGTTTACAGTCTTGACCATATGCTTTTAATGGTTCTGCACAACTTGCTAATTACAAAAATACAAGCCAAAAACGTTTTGCTCGCCACACTGCGGAAGCAAACCAAAAAACTCACATGCAGAGACAAAAGAAACAAGAATAAAAAAGGCAAAACGAGAAATCAAGCAATGCATAATTTAGCTGACGAATCGCACAGTGATTGTTAATCACATCATTAAACAGTACGCCGAACAGCCAATCAGGTCATCAAGCACACTTTTGAACAGCTAATCATGTTATGAAGGTCAATACAACAACAAATCTTGTTAAGGGGATCATATTCTACAGCAGAGATGTTCAATTAATGATCCAAAAGGTCCAGCATCTGCATTTCCTTCCCAACGGAGGTCCTCATACAGAGGACAATATTTTTTGAAACTGTTATTAAGTTCCTTGTGGACAACAGTAGTACTTTGCAAAAGTAAAAGTACTTAGGGTCAAAACAGCAGTGTCTGAGAATATTTCTACAAAAAGATGTTGTGTGAAATTTTTCATCAGTTCAGGCAAAGTGAATATGAATATTAAGTTAGGATAAATTGTTTAATCAGTTGTCTATTGTTTTCGAACCCCCTTGCTGCATTCTCATTTTCAACAGTGTTCTAACAAAAGTATACATTTCTCACTGCCGTTTCTGCGCTACTGTTGTTAAAATAACTGTTGTCATCTGATTGAAGCTCTTTTTTAATCAGCAACAGGGAGCTTTACATCTTCAGCTGGGAGAGAAGTAATGCGCTTGTAGCGGAAAGAGTTGAAAAGACGCACGTCTGTAGCTAGTTAAAAATATTAGAAGAGACAGCAGCCATCATTTCCACAAACAACACTGAGCACTTGTGATGTGTACAGCTCTGTTGTTTTGACATATTCTTTAATGTAACTGTTAAAACAGTAATGGTGCACCTGTTGTCTTGCGCAACTGGAACCAGACCAGATCAAACTTGTCTAATATTTAGTTTCATTAAAAATGATAAGTCTTTATTCACATTGTGATTAGGGATGGAACGATTACCAGTTTCACGATAAATCACGATAAAATCCACTGATGGTTAGTATTACCGTTTAAAATTTAATTATCATCAAAACCGTGTTTGATTACCGCACTTTTGAAAACTCGCAGTAAATCCTATCCAGCCAGCATCAGTCTGACGCAGAAGCAGCATGCAGTGTTGTTGTTGTTGTTTTTTGCACGAGACGAAATGGCGGAAGGCAGTTGACAGCGCTCGGGAGATTTTTCAGCCATCTAAGAGGACCAAATCGGTGGTCTGGTCGTATTTTGGCTTTTACAAGAGTCCTGAAGGCAATTTAATTGAGGACGGTCACCCTGTCTGCTGATCTTGCAAGAAGAAAGTCGCTGCAAAAGGGGGAAACGCATCACATCAGTCATCTTCGTGACCACCCCCCACTGTTATATAGCGAATGCAAGGTAACTTTTACCTCAATACCAAAACTAACTGGGCAAATAATTGGACAAAAAATATTGATTAGAGATTAAATATTTCGTTATCACACTTGTTTAACGCAAAGCTTCCGCAAAGAAAAGTTCTCAGCAAGTGGCTTTGAGCCAAGACGAACGAACGTTCAAACTAT
>NW_015505190.1:2915384-2918782 GCF_001515645.1 Sinocyclocheilus grahami | reverse complement strand
TATTTTATTCAAATATTGTCTAATTGTGTCTTATTTACTATTAAACGTTTTCAAACTAAACTTGCTTACACTACCGTCTTAAATCATATTTCTATCACTGACGAAAAATATGTTGTCTTACATTAAAATTGAAAAATGTAATTAGCCTATTCTGTTTATGTTTGTATGTGAACTCGAAATCAATCCCAACTTTGCTTTAAAAAGCATCACAAGATCTCCTAACCGAAGATCACAGGATCTTCAAGTGATTTATTATTATTATTATTATTATTATTAGGGCTTCATGTTAATGTTCATTTAATGTTTATGCTAAAAAAAAGTGCATATAGCTGCTAATTGTATTAGTTGTTTGTTGATTTTCATATATAAAACTTATTGAAATCTTTTCAGTGTGTGTATCAGTTCTTTTTGAACGTTTTCATCTAATTTAAACAAAACCGTGATAATATTGATAATCGTGATAACTTTGGTCACTATAATCGTGATATGAAATTTTCATACCGTTACATCCCTAATTGTGAATTCGTTTTTTTTATTTCTATTTATATATTTTCCATTTTCATTTTAGTTGAAGTTTTAGTTGTGTCTGTCATTTTTATTTTAATTATTTTTATGTAGTTATTTTTTTTTATTTTTCGGCCTTAGTTTACTTATTAATAGTTTTAGTTGTTCAGTGTGTGTATCAGTTCTTTTTGAACGTTTTCATCTAATTTAAACAAAACCGTGATAATATTGATAATCGTGATAACTTTGGTCACTATAATCGTGATATGAAATTTTCATACCGTTACATCCCTAATTGTGAATTCGTTTTTTTATTTCTATTTATATATTTTCCATTTTCATTTTAGTTGAAGTTTTAGTTGTGTCTGTCATTTTTATTTTAATTATTTTTATGTAGTTATTTTTTTTTTTTTTCGGCCTTAGTTTACTTATTAATAGTTTTAGTTGTACGTATTAGTACATCAAGTCAAACTAAATGAAAATAAGAAATGTTGCCTTAGCAGCTAACTGAAATAAAATAAGTTTGCTTTTTTTCAGCTGTTATGGAATGAATGTGTTTTAAGTTTAGTTTTAGTTAACTACAATAAACCTTTTACAAAAATAGTTTGTTTTTGTTCGTTGAACTGTTTTTAATCCCTGGTTTAAATTAGGTAACACTTTATTTTAAGGTGTCCTTGTTACACGTTACATTTACTTATCATTGTAACAACAACAATTAGGCATAATTACATGCAAGTAGCCCAAAGCCAAACCCTAATCTTAACCCTAACCATATAATAAGTACATGTAGGTAATTAATTACTCAGTACCTAAATGTCTTACATTTGTTAATTACACTGTAACAAGGACACCTTAAAAGTTTATCCAAATTATATCTACTCAGTACATCAGATGTTTTCCATGTCTGATTTCTGAATGCCACAGTTTCACTGACAAAATGTGAAAAAACACAAACATAAAGATCATTTACTGCCTCATAAATCAACCAGATTTCAGTTTCCTGTTTTGCCAAGGTTTCAAGGATCATCTAGATGACGCAATATTGGGATAGTTCATGCAGGGGTGTGTTTGGGAAGAAACAAGGCACAAACAAATACATGACGATGCTTGTTCACACACACACACACATACACACTTACTTCCCCCTTTGGCAAATACATTTGCAGTAGCTTTCATCTCCACTTTCATTTCTTCTTGCCTAGTTATTCCACTTCCTTCCTTCCGTAGAGATTGAGATATCTTAATTCTTTGATATCAGATCTCTCTCTCTCCGGCTCTCACTCGTCCTCCTTTGATATGTAATTTAGTGAAACAGAATAATGTATTCCATTTTACTCCATTCAGAGCAGCAAAACAGTAATTTAGTACACATCACACACAGCACTTAGGTGCTTAGGTGTGTAACAGAGGTAACTGGGAAAAGGTTTATCTGCTGATGCACTGTAAAGCATAATGACATGTTTGAAGAGCGTTGCTAAGATACTGTCAAATCAGTTCAATCAGAATCTGATCCTCCAACCAGACGAAAAACGATCCTTAAAGCTGAAGTGCTTCAGTTTTCCTTACCCAGCTTATATATGCAGAGAGAGACGACAAGAAGTAAATCAACAATCACCTGTGAATCATTTGATCAGAATACACAGCTAATTTTCGATGTCTGGCAATGTAGAAATGTGTTATAAGGTTTAGATTACTTTTCTCTGTGAAGTCTGCTTCATATTTTAAAAGAAATTATGTATACAGTAGACTATACTTATGACAAGCTGGTTTTGAGTGCATGTCATTTTCTATACACACAACAAGATGCCGGAAACCTTCTTGGTGCATGTCGACATGATCGCATCATGCAGATTTGCTGCAGATTTGTCAGTTTGTGTGTGAGGTGAATGAACGAGGGGGAGAGAGAGAGAGAGAGAGATGAGAAGATGGATCCTTCTTCTTCCCTTACATGTTTTTGAGCTGTAGAGTCAACAAAACACATCAGACCATGTGCTCTCACGCAAATACGAGGTCATATTTGCAGAGAAAATCAGAGGCAGGCAAACATGATGACTCTCACAGGCTCATTTACTCTCTCTATTCCAGCTGCAGCATACACACCACACACTGCGCATCCCCACTCGCTCAAATTCTGTCACATCAACATAGAAAACCATGGGCAAACTTTAAAACTGGTATTTGACCCGTTTGCATGGCTGAATCAAACACAAATGGAATCAAATAGTATAGGGTCCAAAAAATAATTGTAGACCAACATTCTGCATTTTTCTCATTTAATTTGACATTTTTAATACCAGATAGTTTAAAACAAATACTGGAACGTAAACTGGAATTTCTAGCCAAATCATGCGGCCCTACAAATATGCACAACAAACCTGGTGTTTATTATATATATTTACTGTTTTAAAAACGGCATTGTAAATCACAAATCGCAAAAAATACTGCCAAGTAGGGCTGTGCGATATAATGCGATATGCGATACAATAATGCTTAAAGTGCCACATGCTCCGATGAAACAGTTTTACTCAGTTGTTGCTGAGTCAGTTCTGTGAACTTCTATAACTATTTTGTGTCATATATATATATATACAGTGGGTATGAGTTTAGGAACTGAATAATAAAAAGGAAAAATAAAACACTGCGTAGTATTTACTCTTTGAATTCAATATGCACTGATTCTTATTTAAGCTACAAAAGTTATTTAGGTAAGAGCAGTGAGTAGGGATGTAATGATTCACTCAACTCACAATTCGATTCATGATTTTGATTTTACGATTCGATTCGATTCACGATTATTATTTTATTTTTTTTACAAAATGAAATTTAAGACAAATTATAAATTAAATGTGTCCTTTTATTATTGCTTGGACAAAATGCTGCACGTTTCTTTGTGA
>NW_015505190.1:2893427-2913918 GCF_001515645.1 Sinocyclocheilus grahami | reverse complement strand
TCAACCCCATAGAAAAACTTTGGAGGGCGTTGAAAATTCGTGTTGCCCGCGACAGCCCCAAAACATTACTGCTCTTGAGGAATGGGCCAAAATACCAGCAACCGTGTGTGAAAACCTTGTGAAGACTTACAGAAAACGTTTGACCTCTGTCATTGCCACCAAAGGGTATATAACAAAGTATTGAGATGAAATTTTGTTATTGACCAAATACTTATTTTCGACCATAATTTGCAAATAAATTCTTTAAAAATCCTACAATGTGATTTTCTGGAATTTTTTTTCTCATTTTGTCTCTCATAGTTGAGGTATACCTATGATGAAAATTACAGGCCTCTCTCATCTTTTTAAGTGGGAGAACTTGCACAATTGGTGGCTGACTAAATACTTTTTTTCCCCACTGTATATATATATATGGTTATTTGTATGTATGTATGTACCAAGAGTTTCTGTAAAACCACAACAAATTCCTTGTGTTTGTGTTTGAATAAAGCTCATTCTGATTCTGATTCTAATAAGAAAGCACCCCTACAACAACTTCTGAAAGTGAACGGTAGTGTTTTACTCGATCATTACATAAAAATGTAATTTTAACATTTGTGTAATCATTTTAACATGAGTTTAGGAACTGAATAATAAAAAGGAAAAATAAAACACTGCGTAGTATTTACTCTTTGAATTCAATATGCACTGATTCTTATTTAAGCTACAAAAGTTATTTAGGTAAGAGCAGTGAGTAGGGATGTAATGATTCACTCAACTCACAATTCGATTCATGATTTTGATTTTACGATTCGATTCGATTCACGATTATTATTTTATTTTTTTTACAAAATGAAATTTAAGACAAATTATAAATTAAATGTGTCCTTTTATTATTGCTTGGACAAAATGCTGCACGTTTCTTTGTGAAATTGAAATATAACACTATAATAATATACTAATATAGCACTTGATTATTATTGCTCTTTTGTTGGTTTTGATTGCTTCTATTGTCCTCATTTGTAAGTCACTTTGGACAAAAGCATCTGCTAAATGACAAAATTTAAATATAATGTAAATGTAAATAACAAAACTAAATTGAAATTTTAAAACAAGCACCAAATCAAATAAATCTCTTCATATAAACAAACTAAGGCTTTGTCTGTGCTCTTCCATTTAAAATGAGAGGCAACCACTGCATTTGAATCATGAGCAGTGTTTAATCTAAATTGGATTGTATAATTTCGAAATTTGAAGCAAAAACAGAATGGGCGCCGCCAGGGACTCAAATCCTGCAGTGCCAGACGTGTCCCCCTGCTTAAGCCAGTACATGTCCAGGCCTGTCTGAAGTTTGCTAGAGAGCATTTGGATGATCCAGAAGAGGATTGGGAGAATGTCATATGGTCAGATGAAACCAAAATATAACTTTTTGGTAAAAACTCAACTTGTCGTGTTTGGAGGAGAAAGAATGCTGAGTTGCATCCAAAGAACACCATACCTACTGTGAAGCATGGGGGTGGAAATATCATGCTTTGGGGCTGTTTTTCTGCAAAGGGACCAGGACGACTGATCTGTGTAAACGAAAGAATGAATGGGGCCATGTATCGTGAGATTTTGAGTGAAAACCTCCTTCCATCAGCAAGGGCATTGAAGATGAAACGTGGCTGGGTCTTTCAGCATGACAATGATCCCAAACACACCGCCCGGGCAACGAAGGAGTGGCTTCGTAAGAAGCATTTCAAGGTCCTGGAGTGGCCTAGCCCGTCTCCCGATCTCAACCCCATAGAAAATCTTTGGCGGGAGTTGAAAATCCGTGTTGCCCAGTGACAGCCCCAAAACATTACTGCTCTAGAGTAGATCTGCATGGAGGAATGGGCCAAAATACCAGCAACAGTGTGTGAAAACCTTGTGAAGACTTACAGAAAACGTTTGACCTCTGTCATTGCCAACAAAGGGTATATAACAAAGTATTGAGATTAAATTTTGTTATTGACCAAATACTTATTTTCCACCATAATTTGCAAATAAATTCTTTAAAAATCCTACAATGTGATTTTCTGGAATTTTTTTTCTCATTTTGTCTCTCATAGTTGAGGTATACCTATGATGAAAATTACAGGCCTCTCTCATCTTTTTAAGTGGGAGAACTTGCACAATTGGTGGCTGACTAAATACTTTTTTTCCCCACTGTATATATATATATGGTTATTTGTATGTATGTATGTACCAAGAGTTTCTGTAAAACCACAACAAATTCCTTGTGTTTGTGTTTGAATAAAGCTCATTCTGATTCTGATTCTAATAAGAAAGCACCCCTACAACAACTTCTGAAAGTGAACGGTAGTGTTTTACTCGATCATTACATAAAAATGTAATTTTAACATTTGTGTAATCATTTTAACATGAGTTTAGGAACTGAATAATAAAAAGGAAAAATAAAACACTGCGTAGTATTTACTCTTTGAATTCAATATGCACTGATTCTTATTTAAGCTACAAAAGTTATTTAGGTAAGAGCAGTGAGTAGGGATGTAATGATTCACTCAACTCACAATTCGATTCATGATTTTGATTTTACGATTCGATTCGATTCACGATTATTATTTTATTTTTTTTACAAAATGAAATTTAAGACAAATTATAAATTAAATGTGTCCTTTTATTATTGCTTGGACAAAATGCTGCACGTTTCTTTGTGAAATTGAAATATAACACTATAATAATATACTAATATAGCACTTGATTATTATTGCTCTTTTGTTGGTTTTGATTGCTTCTATTGTCCTCATTTGTAAGTCACTTTGGACAAAAGCATCTGCTAAATGACAAAATTTAAATATAATGTAAATGTAAATAACAAAACTAAATTGAAATTTTAAAACAAGCACCAAATCAAATAAATCTCTTCATATAAACAAACTAAGGCTTTGTCTGTGCTCTTCCATTTAAAATGAGAGGCAACCACTGCATTTGAATCATGAGCAGTGTTTAATCTAAATTGGATTGTATAATTTCGAAATTTGAAGCAAAAACAGAATGGTTTGACTTCAGTTTTGTGAAACTATACATAAAAATATCTGCATGAAAGCTAAGCTGAATGAGACGCAGATTCACTCTCTGCCAGCAGGTGGCGCTTAAAGCGTTTCCTTGGTTTCCGCTGTAAACAAAGCAGCGCTGCACTTATGAACTTTAATATGCATTATACAGAGGCAAGATGAAAAGAAAAAATACCATACAATAACTTTTCTAAAGACAGTAAGTTCCCCTCAGACATGGATTCTTATAAACTCCTACACCTAATTGAATCGCGATTTGTTTAGCATCTCAACCGATTTGAAACGTCACATATTTGAATCGATTTTCAACCGGCTCGCGGTTAATCGTTACATCCCTAGCAGTGAGTGATTTTCTCTTTGTCTTTTGTTCATGGTCCCAAATATGGCAAGCTGTAGCGATATGCATATTGCGATATGTACATTTGCGATATTTCGATAATTTCGATATATTGCACAGCCCTACTGCCAAGCCATCAGAACTGAACCGAAATTTGTGGTTAAAAAACTGAGGTATGAATTGAAACATTGGCTAACTGTATTGTTGCATCCAAATATATATAGCACTGCCGGGATGCATATGCAAACGATTTAGTTCATTAAACACACTTGACGTAATGCTTGACGTGCAGCTGTATGCGAGTGTGTGAATACTGCGTCTGCCTCACAGACGTGCTTCTGCTTTACTTGGCTCCGAGACCTCGGGTGACATTATTGACATGGTGGAATAGTTTCCATGGTCGTGCCTTGAAAGAGAGAGCATCCAGGGACTTATTAAAACCGTAAATATTTAAGGCAAGGCCTTTTGAAAGCGTGTGTGTCCACTGCAGAGGGACAAACTTCACATTATTTAGTGCAGTGGGAACGGAGGGGGAACTGTTTGGAGCAATATCACACAGAACAAAAGAAGCGTCACAAATACGCACGCACACAAACGTCTTTTTCTTTGCTTTCTCAAGGACGAATGTGACATCTTCTCTACACATCTTTCCTTTTCTCTGTCTCACCTCAGTGAACTTACTGCTGCAAAGTGTAACAGAAATAGAAGGTACATTACGTAGTGTGAAAAATACACCCACACTCACAGTCCACACACAGTAATCTGACCTCTACAACACAAATATTAGCAGTTAATATTTGACGTTGAAGATGCTTACAGGATAATAGGTGTTTAAATAACACTTAGGGTGGATGATTGCGACATATCAAACAATTCATCATACACTACGTAATTCACAGTCCAGTGTCTTATGTTAATGTAACTGAGTTTGGACATGTCTTCGCAACAAGGCTCAGTGAAAACGTACTACCATATTAAATATTTCATTTTATTGAAATGTTCTGTCATACTTTTTAATTCCAGTGATCTTGTTGCACATATTACTATGATTAATTACATATTTGTACACTACCATTCAAAAGTTAGGGGTCGGTGAGATTTTTTTAATGTTTCTGAAAGTCTCTTATGCTCATTAAGGCTGCATTAATTTGATCAAAAATACAGAAAATATAGTAACATTGTAAAATATAATTAATTACAATTAAAAATAATAGATTTTAAAAAGTAGTTAAGGTTTTCATAGAAAGTAATTTGAAATAGAAATCTTTTGTAACATTATAAATGGAGTTACTCTCTCTCTCTCTCTCTCTCTCTCTCTCTCTCTCTCTCTCTCGATCAATTTATTGCATCCTTGTTGAATAAAAATATAAATTTATTTAAAGTAATATAGAATCTTACTGACCCCAAACTTTTGAACACTTTAGCATCATTATGTGTATTTAATCACATTTGGATGGGCAGAAATTCTCATCGCATAACTCTGCAAAACAACAAACAATACAAACTCTGGCATTTTACAAAAAAAACCCAGACAAACTGCATGTAAAAGTAATGTTGCTTATGTGTCGAACAGAAGGTCACGTCCTGTCTGAGTTGACAGTTTGTGGTCAGAATGACACACCTGACTGCCTGAATGTGTTTCTCATTATCTTAAATACTTTTTGATCTAAAAGCTTTTCATTGAAAATAGTTTTTAGACTAATATACCGTAAGTTATGTCAGCCTATGCATGAATTTCTTGACAAAACTAAATAATACACATACACACACACACACACACGCAGAGATAGATAGATTGTGCTACAATGTGAAAAACGCTAATAACATAGAACAAATAGGTGTGTCCAAATGTTTGACTGCTAGTGTACGTTAGTACAGTGTGACCAAACGCTGTTTAATCTTCACATTTACAAAACCAAAGATGGAAAACAGCTGAAAAGAGAGCAGACCACATCCTGCTTTAAGATGAAGAGTTCAGCTCTTTCATTCTTACTCAGATTTCAACCAGTTCCCCCTTAACTCTTTGGTTTAACAAGTTTGTGCATTTACAAGTAACATATGTTCTTAGTTATAAGAGTTAGAAGATCACATTCTTGTGAAGGTGATAGTTGTGAGTCTGACGATGTGTATGTGTGTGTGTGAAGTCAGGTCATGACTGTGACTCTGTAATTGACACACTCTTATCTTTTAATTGAAAATGTTGATTCTATTGGTTTGCTTCAAACACAGCTGAGAAAAAATACATCTTCGGTAATTAATCTGAGGGGCAGAAAATAAATGCATTTCACGGATCAATGTTTACATTTCAAAAAGCACACACACACGCCGCGATACGACTGTCAGTTACTCTAAAGTCAAACAGCCAAACACCAACCCTCACAGTTCATAACATAACTTCCATTCCAAAATGTTCATTTTGGCAGTTACAGGCATAAAATGTATCTATTAAACAAAAACAAACTCACTTTAAAGGAAGCGATCATAAATAAGCAGACACTCACCCCTCGAGACGCACATCCGGTAAAGATCGGTTGAGTGCAATCATCTCACTGGCCATCAGGTTAAACTGGTTAACCTTAAACATTTCCTTCATCCTCTCCTGTTGGTCTTTAGCGATGACCACTGGCTTTCCCATCTCCCCTGGGCCGTCATGAGGCCTTTGAACCACAGCTGGAACACAAACACACATGGAGTCAAGATTGTTCCCTTGGCTTTTGATTGAGTCCATATGGGCGTTTCTCCAACTATGGCCACTTTGGGCCCTGTGGACTTTTAGAAAATAAACCCATCATTCTCTCAATAGTTTATTTAATCTGTCCAAAAGTGGATATACACACATCACAAGAGAATCCTGTTATGTTTGCCATTTTTAAATGAAAAACCACAACACAACAGTAGCATTTCCACCACATCTCAAATGATGTATTCTGTGACGAGAATGAATTCTTTTTAAGGCTAGTTTACACAGCTCACATTTTATGTAACATAAATACACACAATAAAATAATACTGTCATACTTTTTACAAAATTGGAAGAGGCACAATAAAAATATTCTGTATATTTTTACATATCACATTTCATATTCATCCCAGTCATGCTCTTCAGTGACACTGCGATCTCCTTGGCAAAAAAGCTCTAAAATTGTTCAGAATGGTGAAAATGCCACCACAAATGTGTGAAATAACAAAAACGTTTATATAGATCCTGCCCACCAAAAAGAATTTGTGGCCTAGATGTCTGTGCACAATTGTTGATTGTGCCATGTGTGTGTGAAGTGTAGTTTTGTGGATTTTGTGAGAGTAGATAAGCACTGAGCTTTGATCATTAATAACTCAAAAAGCATGCTTTGGTGAGATTAAGGTCAGATTTGCAACAGTGTGAGAGATTACATCTGCTCTAAGAGGCAAACTGCCTGTTTTTAAGCCTTGTGCCACGCACTTGCGTACGCTGTGTGTATGTACGGGTGAGCCGCATGCATGTTGAGTGGGCAGGATTTAGCTGTTCGGACTGAGCGCATTACAAGGCAACATTGTTCTGTTTCCCTGCTCAGCAAAATCCAATGACTTTCCTCAAGGATTCTGGGGGTAAAAATCATATAATCATCGCTAAGGACACAAGCACAAGCAGCAGAAAATGTGCTTTATTAATATGGTGAGCAGATTATTTTAGGGTTACTGTTCTATATCTCATGGCCAAAGTAAAGCAGCTCTCCAGTGACCAAACCAAAGTGACCTGATCAGGGGGATAGAGAGATCAGTTAGTGACAAAGAAATCTTTGTGAAAAATATGCTTTCACACTGCATCACCATCCACTTGTGATACTTTTTCCCTATGGCTGTTCCTTCCAAGATCCAAGATCTTCTTTCTGCTCCGTTTTATAGTCTCTAAAGCAGCAGTTCTCAACTGGTTTTGCTTTTAGATTCATATTTTACCTTTACATTAAGACTAATCACAGTACTAAAACTGTTTAACATATAAAGGTAAACTAAAAATGTCCTTAAAATTATATATTGCTCTAGATTTCTCTATTCTTCCTCTAATATAAGCTGCACAGCTGGAATGTGGTTGTATCCTTCAGATGATGTAGAGTCAATACAGCTCTAAAACTATGAGAGATTATATTTCTACACTCTTTACTTCTCTCACAGAAATAGACAGTTCAATACCTGCCCATATTTCACAATATAACACCATCAGACACACACATCCAATGGAAATAGTCTTCATCAGGAAAACATTTCAAAAGTAAAAATCACAAAATGTGTCTAAAACAGAAATAAATAGAAGTGCTAGGACAGATTTATTATTACAAACTACAGGATAACTATGTTATACAGCAAAACTGTGTGCATGCGTGTACTCACTGTCTCTCCCTGGCAATCCTCTCTCTTTTTTGTCATCACATTTGTTGCATTCGCTGAAGTAGAGGAGGATGAACATGTCTACCATCACCCACACCAGAGAGGTGGCCAGCACCACCTTACAGTACGCAAACTTCCTCATCTTTACACCTGAAACACACACAAACACACACAGGGTGTTACACACAAACACGGGTACAAGCAAACACTTGAGAAGCTGCCAGCGTTATTTTACACCTACAACCAGCAACCAGACACCGTGGGTTAAACCATACCGAAATCAGTTACAGCTTACTGTACGCCAGCTATAGTTTTAAACACCATACTCAAGCAACTCGTATAGTAATTCTATACAAGCCTTGAAGTTGTGAGTAATAGCTTACCGTAGATATGCCCGCTACCTGAAAAAGTTACAAACACAGACACTTTATCATCTTAACACCAAAATAAAGCACTACAGCTTTTCCAAAGAGACCTTAGAGTGGACATATTCTCACATCCTTTCCCCTGAAGTCCAGAGATAAAGTAATGGCTTCTTGCACCAAAAGCCCTTGGAAATAAATCTTGTAGAACAGCTTTAAGAAACAGTTCTGCTACCGTATCTTTATGACATATTTAAATGATCTCTGTCTGTTATGATTGGCTAAACTCTTTGCACGTGAAACAAGGATCAACATCACAGCCAAATTTCTAAACACTAAATAGCCTTCAATGTAATCATGAGCACATATAACACATAAACATATGTTAATGTATTCATGACAACAAAATTAATCATGAATGACCTATATTTGCAGCTTAAATTTCCATAAAAGGTCTTGGCGGACTGACTGGGAAGCTCTGCATTGTGAACACGAGTATTTCTCCATAGTACATCAAGCTTTTTTATATAAATTTTCGTGATTTTCCCTGACCTCTGTTGAGGGCAAACATCTCAAGCAATGAAAGGTAAATACTAATAAGACATTTGACTCTGGTAGTCTCACTATACCACATTAGCAGATTAGCATTAGCAGGTGATTATTCAAAAAACTGCTCAAACAGAACCTCAGATTTGACCTTTGCTCTAACGGAGGGTGAAAATTCCACTCTTTAACAGGCTTTCTTTAATCCAGCCATCTGCCTTCATTAATGAACTGGAAATGAATCTTTTATTAGCCAACTAGGAATGCAATGAGAAAAGAGGAGAGATGAGGAAGACATGAAAGGGAAGGAAGGATGATGTTCCTATGGGAGGTGAGCAGCGCGTGATACACTTTGATAAAGGAGAGGTCATTATAACGTAATTACACTGCACCACGGATCACACGCTGAGGCTCCAGTGAATCGCTATGAAATCAGACAAGCCCTAAAAATTCAAAACCAATTTGTAGAACATAATCCTTCACTACAAATACTTCATTCACCCAGAGCCCAGAGAGTAAATGTGTTGGTAAAAGTAAACTATAGGTCCAAAAGTATTACAGCAGACTCAGGAAGACATTTCTTTATGTGGCATCCTATGATGGTTCACCCAAAAATTTATGTCATTCCAAATCTGTATGACATTCTTCTGTGGAAGACAAGATGTGATACTTTGAAGAAGGTTTCAAATGTTTAAATGAATGTCATCGGGGTTTAAAATAACACTGAACACTGAATGTACAGAAAAACCACTGGCATTTTCAAAACACCTTCTTTTGTCATCCACAGAAGAACGAACGTCTTGCAGGTTTGAAAAAAAGTTGATGTATTCCAGTCCATTACAGGCTCTTTGAGCAAGAGGCCGCCCAGCACACTGCAGTTGACAAAAACAAACCTGAAAGCCTCTCCTCTGTGTCTCTCTATCCAGAAAGCCGTACCAAACTCCTGTCATTGTCCCTGTCCAACTGTACTCCATAGAGTTCTTTGAAGTGTGTTTGTGTGTGTCTCTTTGTGTCTAGCATAAGGGAAAGAGGGAATCTGCTTAGACAGCCATTTTTTAAGGGAATAGCAAGCCATCAAAAGACAAAAAGAAACACTGCCACTGTCATCCCGTCACTCTTCTTTATTTTCTGAGCCACCCAGACATCAATGCTAGAGTAACACACTTTTATATGATTCACCATATCTCAAAAACACTTTTAGGAAACAGCACCATTTGTGTAGTATGTTTGTCCCCGTGACTTGTTACTGATATAATTAACAGCATAGTGAACTTTTTTTAAGATCTAAGATGAATAATACATCAAAATGAATAATATTAATAAATATATTAAAATACTTTTTACTTTTTCATTGGAATATTATTCAACTTACATCACTCCTTTTATAACCATTACATTTACAATAAGCAATAAACAATAAAAAAGGCAGAATTCAACCAAACTTTACTTAACAAGAAGTTACTATTGCCAATTTAAAAGGCTATAAAAACACTGGGGGAAAAAAAATATATATATATATATATTATTTTTATATATGTGTCTCTTAGGCTCACCAAGGCTGCCTTTTATTGTGAAATATCATTACATTTAAAATAACTATTTTCTACTTTAACATTTGAAAAAGTAATTTATTCTTGTGATGGCAAAGCTGCATTTTCAACATTATTACTCCAGTCTTTAGTGTCACATCTTTCATAAATCATTTTAATATGCTGATATGGCATTTAAGAACCATTTCTTTTTTTTTTTTTTATACAATGTTTCAAATCAGTTGTCTTGCTTAATATTTTTTGTGGAAACCGTGATACATTTTTTTCACGATAAATAGAAAATTCAAAAGAACAGTATTTATTTGAAACAGACTTTCAGAACAATATAAAAGTCACTTTTGATCCATTTAAAGCATCCTTGCTGTATTAAAGCATTCATTAGTTTAAAAAAATACTGACCCCAATCTTTTGAACAGTTATGCTGATGATACACGGGGCAACTTTTTGAGCAACGTTGCCGTCAACGGGCAACTAGGTGAGACACAGGGCCCACGACTGATCTAAAATATCCAGATAGAAATTTGTTACCCATTCTCAATAGGAAAGTGCCCAAGCAACACTGCTCAAAAAAGTTGCCCAGCAAAACTGCTCAAAAAGTTGCCCTGTGCATCATCAGCCTTTTGTATATATACACAGACACGCATAATTAAATAAAATAATTGCATTTATCTTAAACAGCACAGTTTCCTGAGAATGATCCATACATCTACTGCAGTAGGAGCGTGAGAGTAATTACGTCCGATTGTCAGTGTCTGTGTGCTAATATACGCAGGTGTGACCATTAAGAGATATTTAAATGACATAAAATTGAATGTCAAACAGAACGGAGCAGTATGGTGCTAAAGCAGTCAAAAGCTTGCCAAAAACCTCTGGCATCTGATGTCTCTGAGGAGGTCTCACCAGCAGTCAGAGAGTGCGTGTGTGTTGAGCTCAAGGTTATGACTGGCACAGCGGTAACGCCACTGTTCTGGTGGCCCTCGTCCATCACAGTGGCATCGCCAAAGGCCCCTGTTCACGCCAGCTGGGCCAGGCATTCATCACCATGACAACACACACACACCTGAGAGAGCACAGGCCTGAGAGATGAAAACAGACACACATATCCCTTGTGCATCAGCTCAAAATGGCAAAGTCTGAGAATGAGAGTGTTTATGTCATCTAGAAGCCTAAGAGCCCAGGACGGGTTACACAACAGGATGAAAATATGAATGCTGTCTACGTGAGTGACTTGGAATATAGATATGACAGATATACACTCTCCTTTGGTGGAGGTATGTGTGTGTGCAGTGTGTAATGCTCAACAGAAACCCTATGAGGTTACAGTATTAGATAAAGGAAATTAAGTTGTGTCATACTCCTGTGTTCTGAGCCCTTTCAAGGAGGAAGTACACTGTAATTTGTAAAAGATTAATGGAGTGCATTTGACTAGAAAATTTATTTCAGTCTTTCTACTTCAAAATGTTACTTGCAGTTTCTTTGTAATTGTAAAATTTACTAGCAATTTCTGAGAGAAATCCTACACCTTTTTTTCAGTGTAGTTGCTGGACTTGAAGTTTGCAAGCATCAAATCTATATACACAATTATATTTGACATTCTTATGCACTGTATATGATGGATATGATCCTTCCTTTGAAAGTGGTTAGTTCTTAGCTAGAAAAAGCTGTAACGTGTTTCAGAATTTTCGCCAATAGGTCAAATGTCCGGATACATAAGATTACAGCAAGTGCACTACGACAGGTTAAAAATGAGGCAGCTGTGCACATGTTCAGGATATACAAGAATAATTTCCTCACATGCACACACCCACTTTTCTGTCTGCTCTCTGATGTATAAATAAAAGACAAAAAAATGCCCCCAAAAATTACGAATAAAATGAATAAGTAAAATACTGGTCTAATGGGGTTTCTCCACTTTAGAAACATCGACCACAGTAAAGGATGCTAATAAGGATTAGAAATGAAGAACAGGGGAGAAAATTCCATTTTAAAGCAGCCCACAAAAAGACTGGGGGAAAGACACACATGAGGATTTGGAGAGAGAAATTAGTAATTCCAATGGAATAATTCATGGGAAATTGTTCATTAAATTGTGGGACTGGAACACAGTAGCAATGCCTAATGTTTTTCACATTGTGGGAGCAAACAAAAAGCCTAGATCCTGTGATACTGTGCTTAAGAAAATTAAGTTTTGTGTAAATGTCACAAAAATACCAAGCATTACAATATGTCACTCTATGCACACACAAAAAAAGTAAACAACATACTCTACTATCTAAACTGTACAAAACAGTTTGAATAAAATCTCTCTCTTCACCATCCTGTTCTCTTATGCACAGTCCTGTTGTCCCATTACCCCATATGTGCAATGCACTTCCTTGGACAAATACCATTGTCTTTTAAGCACTGACGGTAATTGTTTCTCAGGATGACGCATGTAAAAGAGACTTAGCGTGACTCTGTGTTATAGCTTATGTGACTGGACACTATGTCATGTGAGAATATAGTGACGCAATTTTATTCACACAGCACACACACTGCAGCTAAATACAGCTGCCAGTTTGTGTTTAATCCAGTTACATATACGGAAGAGTTTAGCTGTTTTATGGGAGTGACAATCCTGTTAAATTTTTATTCCCAAAAATTACGTTAGTTTACAAAAAAATATACTTAGTATTATAGATAGACAAATATTAATTACTCTGTAATTATTATTATTATTAGTAGGCCTATTATTTTTATTATTATTTTGACATGAATAATTAAAGGCATTATTATTAAAAAACATAATATGCAATATTATTATTGTATAATAATCATCAAAATCAACAACCAAATAAAGTTTTGTGTGAAAATTGGTGAAAATTTGTATCCCTCCTTACTAATGATCAAAACATATTTTTAAACAAACTTTCAGGTCAATTTCTTAAAGGGATAGTTCACCCAAAAATGAAAATTCTGTCATTAATCACTCAACCTCATGTCGTTCCAAACCCGTAAGACCTTCGTTCATCTTCGAAACACAAATTAAGATATTTTGATGAAATCTGAGAGCTTTCTGACTCTGCAAAGACAGCAACGCAACTGACATGTTCAAGGCCCACAAAGGTAGTAAGAACATTGTTAAAATAGTCAAAGGACTTTCACACACATTATCGATTCAGACAGTAATAAAATCTCTAGCACCTGTAAACGCTGACATGACAGTATGTCCCTATGTAAAACAATTATTCGATTAGGGCTAAAGAGTATAACATTACTTGCTCAATGCAAGCATTGCACCTGCAAGGTATACACACATACAACACACTCAGCAAATACCAGAGCGGGACTGTGATTGTTCTTTTAAGTTTCTGAGTTTCACTTCCTGTTATACATCCTGCAAGGGATTCTTACCGTGTTTTCACGTCATGCAATATTCATGCTGTTATCTGATACTGAGACATATGGACAGGCACACCACCTGTGTGTCACATACAGAGGGGGGAGGATTCCTGTTCAACACACCACACACAAACAGGAATATGAGTTAGCCTTCGGTCACACAAACAAATCCACTACATGAAACATGAGAGAAACAGACAGACATGTGGAGGAAAGAACGGGACACAGGAAGAGAGCGAGTGAAAAAGCAAGAACAGTCGCATGCTAAAGCTGAGAGCCTCTTAACAGCTCTGGCTGGCAGGAAAACAGATGGGCACAGAAACTCGCTCACACCCCTGGTTGCATCACACATGCATGTCGAGATGTGAGACGGGAGGGTAATTAACTTTCTTTGGCTGTTGCCGTCTGTTAGAGAAAAGCAAATTAAACCCCTACAGCATCTCCTTCTTCCTATTCACAGTCCCTCCATCTTTCTCTCTACGCCTCCACCTCCGTTATCTCCCGTTCAAAATGTTTCAGTAAAGTTCTCCTATTTCAGACACAAACTAGCACAATAGAGAAAAGAGAAAACGTCAGTTGAGATTATGATATCTGTGATAGCGCCTATATCTCCTCTCATGCACTTTTTATATCAAATATAAACAAAAAAACAGATAGAGTGACAGAAAAACACAATAGACAGAACAACAGACAGATAGGCAGACAGATGGAAATAATGAAAGAAAGAAAAAAAAGAAAGAAAGAAAGAGAAAGAAAGAAAGAACAACAGATGTAATGCTTGAGAAGATTGAACGATAGATATAATGACAGAAAGAACAACAGAAAGACAGACAGAAATAACAGGAAGAACAACAGATAGAAAGAATGATAGACAGAACAACAGAAAGAACGACAGATAGAGCAATGGACAGACAGAAAGATAGAATGACAGACAGATGGAAAGAGCAACAGAAAGACAGATGGAAAAAGCAACAGATAGACAACAGACAGACAGAAAGAACAACAGATAGAACAGCAGACAAACACAGACAGACAGATGAAAGGAAGATAGAAAGACAGACAGACAGAAGGACGAACAGGATAAATGGCAGACAGGCAGAAAGAACGACAAATCAACAGACAGATTGGAAGAACAATAGATAGAATGACAGACAAACACAGACAGACAGAGAAACAGATGAAAGGAAGATGGAAAGACAGACAGACAGAGGGACAGACAGAATAAACGACAGACAAGCAGACAAACAGAAAGAACAACAAATCAACAGACAGATGGAAAGAACAATAGATAGAATGACAGACAAACACAGACAGACAGACAGACAGAAAGAACAATAGAAAGACTGACAGATGGAAAGACAGACAGAGACAGAAAGATTGAAAGACAGAAAGAAAACGACAGAATGACAGAAGAGCAATAGATAGAATGACAGACAGATAGGCAGAAAGAACAGACAGATAGATAGAAAGAAAGACAGACAGACTAAAGAAAGACAGACAGCTGGAGAGACAGACAGAAAGTGACAGACAGAAAGAATGACAGACAGAAAGAACGATAGAACAACAGACAAATTGAAAGAGCAATAGATAGAACAACAGACAAACACAGACGGACAGACAGATGAAAGAAAGACAGATGGAAAGAATGAAAGACAGATAGACAGGCTGATGGAGAAAGACAGAAAGAACAAAAGAACAACAGACAAATGGAAAGAGCAATAGATAGAAGGACAGATGGAAAGCACGATAGTTTGAATGACAGACAGGCGGAAAGAATAATAGAATGACAGACAGACAGACATTTAGAGACATACAGATATAAACATTATCTAAACTGCATGCCTAATGATCCCTTTTTATTAATGAATTGCAAATTAATCTTTCTCTCTCTCGCTATAAAATATATATATTGTATATATATTTTTACAAAAAAACAAGAAAAGGTTCTCAGACAAAATAAACTATGACAACCTATTGAATAGACTGCACATCTGTCCCTCACAACCACATTTTCTTTCATTTGTGAAAAATTAAATATGGCGTCTACGCTAACTACAGTCAAGAGTCCATTTGCACATTCATGCAGGTCTTGACTTCAGTATGACATTGAATTATGCATATTAGATTAGTCCATCCCAAACAGCAGCCAGATAAATGAATTACAAGGCTAATGGCATTACAATACGAATGGGTCATAAAAATCGAACGAGCTGCGCTTTATCAGATTTCAGCTCAACTAACATGCGTGCAAACCGCAGGAGCGCACATCCACGCCGCATTGAATAACAGCGTGCATGCAGCGGCCAAGCGCTCTGGGCAGAGGTACTAAAGACATCGGAAACAACTCTATTTTTGTCTGACTGAAGTGTGCATATGATCCATGTGTGATGCGATTCACGTCTTTTTCAATTGGTTTGCTTGTCAGTTCAGGTTAAATATGCATCATGCACACTGAGGGATCATATCACAAGATCACATGATTACAATGCTGTTTTATGGAGGGAGCTGAAACTCCATGTTGCCCAGCGACAGCCCCAAAACCTGAAAGATCTGGTGCCTCCCCCGACGAGCCGCCACTGGTTTTCAGTAGGAAGGGCCAAAACTGGGGTAGAGATGAAGGACTAGTTTGTTTGTTTGTTCATTGATTCATTCCAAATTTTTACTTTAGCTTTAATATTTCTTCAGAGATGCTTCTTCTCAGAAAGGATTTTAACATGCCAACAGTGTGTTGTGTTTTAGTGTGTGTTTAGACTTCCAGTGTGGTAAACTCTCTCTGAGAAGTTGCATCAATCATAACAATAAATTCCAAGGCAATTATAGTGACTTAGAATCGCCTGCTGTGAGCAATGATTCTGCTCTTTTGCATAATCTGCAGGTCTATGATAATCATGCAATAAAAAATGTACATATTTAGCCTGTCTATTGAAGAGCTGTGTATTCTTGGATTTAGTCTTGGCTATTTTATAATTGTTCGTCGATGTGCACATACAGATGTGTTTTTGAAATTGTGTATCAAGTTTGATTCAAATGTTAAATGTTCTGGATAGAAACTCATTAAACTATCTTTCTTATTCATACACACAGCCTTGGCAAGAAACTCCCTCAGTGTCAACACTGTACTAAATACCTTGGCATTTAACACACTACATACAATTAGCACTATCACTCAAAAGGACTTTTCCTGCTGCAAAGTGCGCACATCGCATATCATAGTTTGCACTGGGGGATTTTTCGAATTTAGGATTTAAAAACTCACAGCTAACACTTCATTGTTTGTGGGTTTGCACGTAGCAGTACAGTGGCAGACTGTTGAAGGGTACATGACACATGTGACTGCTGCATTTCACTAACTTCCTTTTAGGTATCTTTCAGAGGAACAAAGGCAGTCTGGTAGGGGAAGGTCAGGGACATTAGAACATGCTGATTGTGTCTTTAACAGGATTTGAAATAAATATAAAAGCTTATTGTGAAAAGCTGGTGTTTATCAATTAAGGGTTTTTCCAGAAACATCAATATTGAAGACTGAGGAATTACACTGAATTACATTTGGCATTGTGTCTCAAGAAAAACACTACTGATGCTTTCATTAAACACTTGATAAAAAATCACTTCTTATTTGGTATCAGTAAAGTTGTCAAGATTATCTAATCAAACACAATAAATTCATTTCATTAATCAATAATTTTTTTATGAAAACCACAATGGTTAAAAAAAGTTGAATGTGTCACATCTGAATGACCTAAGGCCTTTCAACCTTAGATTTTAGTACATTTGCTAAACCATATCTCCTAAATACTGTTCCTCCTGAAGCACTACACAGCAACAAAAACACAACATCACTACATCCCAAACACATGTAGCACTTCAAACAATCATTTTGCATAAGTGGGGATGAATAGATTTATTGAAATAGATGTGCGAAGTGAACCGACTGTTTCAAAGAGTCGAAATAAGCTTGCACTAATATTGTAGCTCTAAAATACATTGTAAATAAACTGTAACTAATATAATACATATATGTATGAAGAAATATATAACGAAATTTATATTTTTGTTCAGGAAGAACACATTCAACGTGTCAACAGTAACAGCAAAGACATTTCTAGAAACCTGAAATGAATTATTCCATAAAAATATTAAGCAAAGAAAAAAACATTTTTTTTTGGACAGACAAGAGTATAACAGAAATAAATTAAAATATATAGTTATTTTAAATTGTAATTATATATTTTATAATTTTACTGTATTTTTTATCAAATAAACGCAACCTTGGTGAGCATAAGAGACTTCTTAAAAGAACCGAACCTAAACTTTTGAATTGTGGTGTAGTTCATATCAATTGGCAAAAACACTTCGTGAAAGGTGGTTTTCTTTTCTGGCAAACATAAACCCCAATTATCAACAATTCACAAAGCTGTTTCGAAAAAGAGAGGAAAATTAGCACAAAGCCACCTGTAAAAGACATTGAAATACACAACTGAATAAAACTCACATACTTTAGAAACACGAGCCACCTACTGTGAGAGCAAAAAAAAGACTGATGTGGACTCCACGTCTGAGAGAAAGAGCGAGAGAGAGAGAGAGAAAAAAGTGAGAAATGTTTGTTTCCTGTAATGATAATTCATCACGTATGCATCACGTCAGAAGAGGTGTTGAAAAATGTTCAAGATGTGGAGGCTTATAACTATGTAATGTGTGTGTGTAATGATAAAACACCAAAGAAAAAAATCCAACTCCGAGCAGGATGGAGCTGCCAGACTTAGTTTCATAATTAACACACGAGCGAGATATGCTCCTGCATAATGAACTCTCTGTGAATGACAGCAAAGGAATCGTGGCTGTTTAACACACCCAAACCAGTTATCACGGCGAGCTTCAGTGTCCTAATGACTCCTGCAGAGCACGTCCAGCTCCTGCTCTATAGAGACATTCAAGCCAGTGTAAAACCTCTGCTATCGGCCTTGTGTGGGAGTCATTTCTCTCTGAAGCATCTGTCTCGGCTATTCATATCTGCTTTTTGTGGTTCCGATATTGCATACAATGACAAGGCATAAATGTCTGACAGTAGCTCAGCAAAGTGTAGCTTTTACAAGCGCTGTAGCACGACAAAACACTACAGCGCTACTTGTGTTTTATTGTATTGTCTACAGTATGTAGCTATGCGACAGTGAGCTTAGTCAATTATCGAACGCTCTCTTTTATGTGTAAAGAACTGGTGCATTTCCAGATATGACATGTAAGTACATACCTTCTACTTGACTTTTTTGAAAATCTCTTGTTCACCAAGGCTACACTGAAAAAAATTCCACCTACTTCAATTTAAATACATAAGTTCAGTTGCTGCCTTAAAAGTATAATCAAACCGGCTGTACAAGTTAATTCAATGATATTAAACTGACTTAAAATTAGTTGAATCTTGTATTAAATAATGAAAAATGGAAAACATATGCTGTTATGATGTTATTTTTAGTGTACATTTATTTGCTCAAAATATAGTATAAATATTTTAAACACTACAGCGCTACTTGTGTTTTATTGTATTGTCTACAGTATGTAGCTATGCGACAGTGAGCTTAGTCAATTATCGAACGCTCTCTTTTATGTGTAAAGAACTGGTGCATTTCCAGATATGACATGTAAGTACATACCTTCTACTTGACTTTTTTGAAAATCTCTTGTTCACCAAGGCTACACTGAAAAAAATTCCACCTACTTCAATTTAAATACATAAGTTCAGTTGCTGCCTTAAAAGTATAATCAAACCGGCTGTACAAGTTAATTCAATGATATTAAACTGACTTAAAATTTGTTGAATCTTGTATTAAATAATGAAAAATGGAAAACATATGCTGTTATGATGTTATTTTTAGTGTACATTTATTTGCTCAAAATATAGTATAAATATTTAAAAAATTATATTTACAAGTGAAATATTATTGCAATTTAAAATGTCTGTTTTCTATTTTAATACATTTTAAAATGTATATATTTAAATGCCATTACTCCAGTCTCCAGTGTCACATGATCCATTAAAAACTATTCTAATATGCTGATTTGCTGCTCAAGAAACATTTCTTTGATCCATCCTTGCTGAATAAAAACAATTATTTATTTAAATAATTTAATTTAATGATTTTAATGAATGATTAATGATTCACTATGAATCATTAAATACACATTGTCATGATGATTTAAGTCTCACAACTAGGGCTGCACGATATATCGTTTCAGCATCGATATCGCGATGTGCGCATCCGCGATAGTCACATCGCAGGATGTGCGATGTTTAGTATACTGATCATTATATTTATTCTGATTGTTTTCTTTGCTCACACACAGACACGGTGTCTACACCGGACGCGACAGCTGTACAGAGATACCCATTTTAAATAAATTTAGTAGCAGAGCTACTGCAAGGGATTTTCAGTGCTGGAAATCCATTTATCCTTTGTTGAAACTTCCGCGTCGTCGTAGAGAGCGCAGGTCACGGTCGCTTAACAACCTGAGGGCTTTGGAAAGAAGGAGAAAGCGGCATGGCTGTCGTTTTCCACGCGACATGTGAACGGCCCCAAAGTCTGTCTACACTGGACGCGACAAATCGACCGTTGCATATCATTTGAACTGTCAGTATGTCATAAAGAGAACGAGCATCAGTTGTAGACACGGTGAGAGCCACTCAGATGCACGTGAACACTGATTTGTTCACTTCTGCATCTATTTGTGCCTGAAATACTGTGCTCTGCAAGTATCTTTGTAAACACAGTTGCTTATGACTTAGGTGAAGGGAAAAAATTGAGAAAGAAAATGGATGTTTAACAGTATAGTGGTTCACAGCAGTTTAAAGTTCTTGTTGCTTTCTCTGTTCATGAACATTAATCAAACAACAAAACACAAAGAAAAATCACTTTTGTAGCTTTAACA
>NW_015505190.1:2877552-2893366 GCF_001515645.1 Sinocyclocheilus grahami | reverse complement strand
GTCGTCGTGGAGAGCGCAGGTCACGGTCGCTTTGCAACAGCAGATGCCACGAAAGCGCAAGCTCTTGAGCGCTTTGGAAAGAAGGAGAGAGCGGCGAGGCTGGCGTTTTCCACGCGTTTTAGGCACGACATGTGAACGGCCCAAAGTCTGACTACACTGGACGCGACAAAGCGACCTTTGCAAATCATTTGAACTTTGTGTCAGTACATCATAAACGAGGCATCAGTTTACTGTCGGGGATTTGTCGTGTCACGCGCCATCCAGTGTAGTCGGTCACACAGCATCACTGATTAAAATAGGTTCATTGTATTTTGTCGCATCGCACCGCGCCGCTCGCGGATGCACGTGAGCACCGAAATTCTGTTCACTTCTGCATCTATTTGTGCCTGAAATACTGTGCTCTGCAAGTATCTTTGTAAACACAGTTGCTTATGACTTAGGTGAAGGGAAAAAATTGAGAAAGAAAATGGATGTTTAACAGTATAGTGGTTCACAGCAGTTTAAAGTTCTTGTTGCTTTCTCTGTTCATGAACATTAATCAAACAACAAAACACAAAGAAAAATCACTTTTGTAGCCTTCACACAGATTTGTTAGATTTAATTTATAGTGAAAACTATGCAGTGTTATTTTACATTTGATTATTCCATTTCTGTACCTGAATACTGTTAGATTTACCTGAAAAATATAAAGCACTGCTTATTTCATTTGTATCTTTGTTCTGTTATTTATCTATGCTTGTAATTTGTTTATTTCCTATGCTGATTTACTCGCCTACAAAATCACCTCAATCATTGATAATTTTTTTCCAAATAGAGCTATTGAAGTCATCTGATTTTTTTTTTCATATCGCAATATATAGAGCAGAAATTTTTTTTCCGCAATGTGAGTTTTTTTGACAGCACGATAACTTCATTCAGACTCTCAAGCTGAGCTGAATCTCACACACAGAATGATCCTCATGTTAGTGGATTCCAGTACAGTTCACAGCCGAAGGAGACTTACGTTTATGGCGAAGCTACAGCTGCCATTAAAGTTTACAGCAAATCCAATTAATGCACGGTAAAACATATCATCCATACTAAATTAAATATAGATTCCCATGCAACAAGAATGAACAAGATTTGTGTGGTGAATTATTGATTGCTGAGAACATGAAACGGTCAAAACTCAAGAGACATTTACTATTATGTAATAATCAACCATAACAAATGCATGCACTGTCTGTTATAGTCAAAGTTTCACTAATTAATCTTTGGTTTATGTTATTTTTTATTGTAAAAATGAGTTTTTCAAAGTTAAAAATAAAGATTGCTGAAGTATGTTTTACAAGAAAATGTCTTTCTCAAGTCCTTCTACTTGAAAATTTCACATTTAATAAAATGTGTTACCTGGCATTTCTTTGTAATTATTTTGTGTAATTTATTAGCAATTTCTGAAAATTTAAAAAAATTGTAAACCCTACACCAAATCCAGTGTACTGACTCTATATGGAAAATACACCATTCAGAGGTTCCATGATTGATTTATCCACCAAGTTAAACCGATAGTTCGCCCAAAAATGAAAACTCAGTCATCATTTACTCACCCTTATCTCATTCCAAATCCATAAGACTTTAGTTCATGTTCAGAACAAAAATTAAGATATTTTTAATATTCTGTTTTTTAATACTCTAATTTTTGTCAATTCACTTAAAGTCAAAGCAAGCAACATTGTAAAAGAAATCCACATCTATTAAGCAGTCTTCTTGGACTGTATATGATGAACAGATTTAATTTAGGCTTTTCACAGTACAGATAAACATTTTCTGATGTTCATACATGAAGGACATCAAAATCGTAAACAGAAGCTCAAACGTGTGGAAGCTAAAGTGATCATGAACAGATCACCGTATCAGCCTCTCGTGGCTTATTTAGAAGCGCAACTTTAAGTCATATTGTTATATATCAGAAGACAAACTCTGAGGTGAAAATATATGGATCAAAATTCATCTTCTGAAGGTTTGCAGGTTGTATTTGAACTGTACTATCAGGACTTAATGTACAGCATCTTTAACTTAATTGACATTAGACTGCACCTACTGCACACACACACTCACACTCACACTCACAGACACAGACACGCGCACGCACACACACGCACACACACACACACATTCTCTCGCTCTCTCACACACACACTCACACTCACACACTCACTCACACAATCACACACACACTCACACACTCACACACACACACACATACTCTCACACACACACACAGCAGATCTGGTCTGATCAATACTGATCTGCTATATATACTGTGCTGTAATTAAATCCGCGCACACTGACCCCCTTATGGAAACTGGCCAGGGTTAAAGACACTGATGTGGTTTGTAGAAGCAGATAGGACGAAACACTGAATACATGTACAGTGGGGCAAATAAGTATTTGATACACTGCTGATTTTTCAAGTTTTCCCACTTACAAAGAATGGAGAGATCTGTAATTTTCATCGTAGGTACACCTCAACTGTGAGAGACCGAATCAAAAAAAAAAATCCAGAAAATCACATTGTATGATTTTTAAATAATTAATTTCCATTTTATTGCATGAAATAAGTATTTGATCACCTACCAACCAGCAAGAATTCTAGCTCTCACAGACCTGTTAGTTTGTCTTTAAGAAGCCCTCCTATCCTCCACTCATTACCTGTATTAATTGCACCTGTTTGAACTTGTTACCTGTATAAAAGACACCGGTCCACACACTCAATCAATCAGACTCCAACCTCTCCACTATGGGCAAGACCAAAGAGCTGTCTAAGGACACCAGGGACAAAATTGTAGACCTGCACAAGGCTGGGATGGGCTACAGGACAATAGGCAAACAGCTTGGTGAGAAGGCAACAATTGTTGGCGCAATTATTAGAAAATGGAAGAAATTCAAGATGACTGTCAATCTCCCTCGGACTGGGGCTCCATGCAAGATCTCGCCTCGTGGAGTATCAATGATCCTGAGAAAGGTGAGGGATCAGCCTAGAACTACACGGGAGGACCTGGTCAATGACCTGAAGAGAGCTGGGACCACAGTCTCAACGGTTACCATTAGTAACACACTACACCGTCATGGATTAAAATCCTGCAGCGTGGGCAAGGTCCCCCTGCTCAAGCCAGTACATGTCCAGGCCCGTCTGAAGTTTGCCAAAGACCATCTGGATGATCCAGAGGAGGCATGGGAGAAGGTCATGTGGTCAGAGGAGACCAAAATAGAAGTTTTTGGTATAAACTCCACTCGACGTGTTTGGAGGAAGAAGAAGAATGAGTATAATCCCAAGAACACCATCCCAACCGTGAAGCATGGGGGTGGAAACATCATGCTTTGGGGGTGCTTTTCTGCAAAGGGGACAGGACGACTGCACCGTATTGAGGGGAGGATGGATGGGGCCATGTATTGCGAGATTTTGGGCAACAACCTCGTTCCCTCAGTAAGAGCATTGAAGATGGGTCGTGGCTGGGTCTTCCAGCATGACAATGACCCCAAACACACAGCCAGGGCAACTAAGGAGCGGCTCCGTAAGAAGCATTTCAAGGTCCTGGAGTGGCCTAGCCAGTCTCCAGACCTGAACCCAATAGAAAATCTATGGAGGGAGCTGAAACTCCATGTTGCCCAGCGACAGCCCCAAAACCTGAAAGATCTGGTGCCTCCCCCGACGAGCCGCCACTGGTTTTCAGTAGGAAGGGCCAAAACTGGGGTAGAGATGAAGGACTAGTTTGTTTGTTTGTTCATTGATTCATTCCAAATTTTTACTTTAGCTTTAATATTTCTTCAGAGATGCTTCTTCTCAGAAAGGATTTTAACATGCCAACAGTGTGTTGTGTTTTAGTGTGTGTTTAGACTTCCAGTGTGGTAAACTCTCTCTGAGAAGTTGCATCAATCATAACAATAAATTCCAAGGCAATTATAGTGACTTAGAATCGCCTGCTGTGAGCAATGATTCTGCTCTTTTGCATAATCTGCAGGTCTATGATAATCATGCAATAAAAAATGTACATATTTAGCCTGTCTATTGAAGAGCTGTGTATTCTTGGATTTAGTCTTGGCTATTTTATAATTGTTCGTCGATGTGCACATACAGATGTGTTTTTGAAATTGTGTATCAAGTTTGATTCAAATGTTAAATGTTCTGGATAGAAACTCATTAAACTATCTTTCTTATTCATACACACAGCCTTGGCAAGAAACTCCCTCAGTGTCAACACTGTACTAAATACCTTGGCATTTAACACACTACATACAATTAGCACTATCACTCAAAAGGACTTTTCCTGCTGCAAAGTGCGCACATCGCATATCATAGTTTGCACTGGGGGATTTTTCGAATTTAGGATTTAAAAACTCACAGCTAACACTTCATTGTTTGTGGGTTTGCACGTAGCAGTACAGTGGCAGACTGTTGAAGGGTACATGACACATGTGACTGCTGCATTTCACTAACTTCCTTTTAGGTATCTTTCAGAGGAACAAAGGCAGTCTGGTAGGGGAAGGTCAGGGACATTAGAACATGCTGATTGTGTCTTTAACAGGATTTGAAATAAATATAAAAGCTTATTGTGAAAAGCTGGTGTTTATCAATTAAGGGTTTTTCCAGAAACATCAATATTGAAGACTGAGGAATTACACTGAATTACATTTGGCATTGTGTCTCAAGAAAAACACTACTGATGCTTTCATTAAACACTTGATAAAAAATCACTTCTTATTTGGTATCAGTAAAGTTGTCAAGATTATCTAATCAAACACAATAAATTCATTTCATTAATCAATAATTTTTTTATGAAAACCACAATGGTTAAAAAAAGTTGAATGTGTCACATCTGAATGACCTAAGGCCTTTCAACCTTAGATTTTAGTACATTTGCTAAACCATATCTCCTAAATACTGTTCCTCCTGAAGCACTACACAGCAACAAAAACACAACATCACTACATCCCAAACACATGTAGCACTTCAAACAATCATTTTGCATAAGTGGGGATGAATAGATTTATTGAAATAGATGTGCGAAGTGAACCGACTGTTTCAAAGAGTCGAAATAAGCTTGCACTAATATTGTAGCTCTAAAATACATTGTAAATAAACTGTAACTAATATAATACATATATGTATGAAGAAATATATAACGAAATTTATATTTTTGTTCAGGAAGAACACATTCAACGTGTCAACAGTAACAGCAAAGACATTTCTAGAAACCTGAAATGAATTATTCCATAAAAATATTAAGCAAAGAAAAAAAAATTTTTTTTTGGACAGACAAGAGTATAACAGAAATAAATTAAAATATATAGTTATTTTAAATTGTAATTATATATTTTATAATTTTACTGTATTTTTTATCAAATAAACGCAACCTTGGTGAGCATAAGAGACTTCTTAAAAGAACCGAACCTAAACTTTTGAATTGTGGTGTAGTTCATATCAATTGGCAAAAACACTTCGTGAAAGGTGGTTTTCTTTTCTGGCAAACATAAACCCCAATTATCAACAATTCACAAAGCTGTTTCGAAAAAGAGAGGAAAATTAGCACAAAGCCACCTGTAAAAGACATTGAAATACACAACTGAATAAAACTCACATACTTTAGAAACACGAGCCACCTACTGTGAGAGCAAAAAAAAGACTGATGTGGACTCCACGTCTGAGAGAAAGAGCGAGAGAGAGAGAGAGAAAAAAGTGAGAAATGTTTGTTTCCTGTAATGATAATTCATCACGTATGCATCACGTCAGAAGAGGTGTTGAAAAATGTTCAAGATGTGGAGGCTTATAACTATGTAATGTGTGTGTGTAATGATAAAACACCAAAGAAAAAAATCCAACTCCGAGCAGGATGGAGCTGCCAGACTTAGTTTCATAATTAACACACGAGCGAGATATGCTCCTGCATAATGAACTCTCTGTGAATGACAGCAAAGGAATCGTGGCTGTTTAACACACCCAAACCAGTTATCACGGCGAGCTTCAGTGTCCTAATGACTCCTGCAGAGCACGTCCAGCTCCTGCTCTATAGAGACATTCAAGCCAGTGTAAAACCTCTGCTATCGGCCTTGTGTGGGAGTCATTTCTCTCTGAAGCATCTGTCTCGGCTATTCATATCTGCTTTTTGTGGTTCCGATATTGCATACAATGACAAGGCATAAATGTCTGACAGTAGCTCAGCAAAGTGTAGCTTTTACAAGCGCTGTAGCACGACAAAACACTACAGCGCTACTTGTGTTTTATTGTATTGTCTACAGTATGTAGCTATGCGACAGTGAGCTTAGTCAATTATCGAACGCTCTCTTTTATGTGTAAAGAACTGGTGCATTTCCAGATATGACATGTAAGTACATACCTTCTACTTGACTTTTTTGAAAATCTCTTGTTCACCAAGGCTACACTGAAAAAAATTCCACCTACTTCAATTTAAATACATAAGTTCAGTTGCTGCCTTAAAAGTATAATCAAACCGGCTGTACAAGTTAATTCAATGATATTAAACTGACTTAAAATTTGTTGAATCTTGTATTAAATAATGAAAAATGGAAAACATATGCTGTTATGATGTTATTTTTAGTGTACATTTATTTGCTCAAAATATAGTATAAATATTTAAAAAATTATATTTACAAGTGAAATATTATTGCAATTTAAAATGTCTGTTTTCTATTTTAATACATTTTAAAATGTATATATTTAAATGCCATTACTCCAGTCTCCAGTGTCACATGATCCATTAAAAACTATTCTAATATGCTGATTTGCTGCTCAAGAAACATTTCTTTGATCCATCCTTGCTGAATAAAAACAATTATTTATTTAAATAATTTAATTTAATGATTTTAATGAATGATTAATGATTCACTATGAATCATTAAATACACATTGTCATGATGATTTAAGTCTCACAACTAGGGCTGCACGATATATCGTTTCAGCATCGATATCGCGATGTGCGCATCCGCGATAGTCACATCGCAGGATGTGCGATGTTTAGTATACTGATCATTATATTTATTCTGATTGTTTTCTTTGCTCACACACAGACACGGTGTCTACACCGGACGCGACAGCTGTACAGAGATACCCATTTTAAATAAATTTAGTAGCAGAGCTACTGCAAGGGATTTTCAGTGCTGGAAATCCATTTATCCTTTGTTGAAACTTCCGCGTCGTCGTAGAGAGCGCAGGTCACGGTCGCTTAACAACCTGAGGGCTTTGGAAAGAAGGAGAAAGCGGCATGGCTGTCGTTTTCCACGCGACATGTGAACGGCCCCAAAGTCTGTCTACACTGGACGCGACAAATCGACCGTTGCATATCATTTGAACTGTCAGTATGTCATAAAGAGAACGAGCATCAGTTGTAGACACGGTGAGAGCCACTCAGATGCACGTGAACACTGATTTGTTCACTTCTGCATCTATTTGTGCCTGAAATACTGTGCTCTGCAAGTATCTTTGTAAACACAGTTGCTTATGACTTAGGTGAAGGGAAAAAATTGAGAAAGAAAATGGATGTTTAACAGTATAGTGGTTCACAGCAGTTTAAAGTTCTTGTTGCTTTCTCTGTTCATGAACATTAATCAAACAACAAAACACAAAGAAAAATCACTTTTGTAGCTTTAACACAGATTTGTTAGATTTAATTTATAGTGAAAACTATGCAGTGTTATTTTACATTTGATTATTCCATTTCTGTACCTGAATACTGTTAGATTTACCTGAAAAATATAAAGCACTGCTTATTTCATTTGTATCTTTGTTCTGTTATTTATCTATGCTTGTAATTTGTTTATTTCCTATGCTGATTTACTCGCCTACAAAATCACCTCAATCATTGATAATTTTTTTCCAAATAGAGCTATTGAAGTCATCTGATTTTTTTTTTTCATATCGCAATATATAGAGCAGAAATTTTTTTTCCGCAATGTGAGTTTTTTCCAATATCGTGCAGCCCTACTCACAAACCTTGTTTCATTTCGAAATGAACAGTGATCATATCTTGCAGTTATGTAAGTCTGAAGTGGACTCGTCATACTGATTCATATCGATAGCTCATGAGTTTGTGAGACTTTCTGAATGATTCATTAACTACCTCATGAAAGTCATTTGTTTGGGTAATACCGGTTGCTATGTATGTTTTGTTTATTTGCGTGCAGTTCAATAGAAAGGCGTGTTTTCTTGCCGTTATTTTAGTAGCACACAGTTTCTTTACACATTCATTTCAGACTGCAAGCTAACCACTGGTGTGTGTGTGTTAGTGTGTGCAGGCCCATAACCAAACGTGATATATATATGCAGTATGAAAAATTCCCCTCTGTCCTGACATAGGAAAAACTAATGTCCTTAAATAAACATACTACTAAATCCCAAGTCAGCACTCGAGTAAAGACGGATAGAAAGAAGAAAAGGAGGAGGATGTAGTTGAAGAGACAAATGATTCCCACTTTCCCAAGAATCCCATTGGGCCAACCATATAACACTATAGCAGCATCCATGTTTTAATAGGTCTACAGATCTGCAGTATTACCCAAAATGCAACAATAGTGCACAACGTACCAGTCTAATTTCAGAAACCGGCAGTGAGTGGTGATTTCACCATTTCTCAGACAAAGTGCTGAAGGTGTGGGTGTGTGTGTGTGTGTGTGTCAAAGGACTGGAAATAGAGGGACATAATGAACAGGAAACTTTCAAGGCTTCATGGTACTATTATCAAAACTGCTAAAAAAAAAAGCATTCCTACTATTTTGTTTTAAGAAAATCTTATCAAAAATATAGACGATTGACAGGAAATAATGACTGCTCAAAGAAATTGAGGGAGGTTCATTTTGATGCAGAACATCCACACACTGTAATGGCAAATTTGGTGTAGAAATCAGACTGAGGTACAACTGCGCTTCCCCCAACCCTGTGTTTGCAACTTCCTCTTCCTCTCACAGACGATTACATGCCTCGAGCACAGGCTCTTTCAAACCAGCACAGCTAACAAACTACACACACACACACACACACACACACACACAAAGACTCACGAAAGAGCGAGAAACGGGGTGACGGAGATGGAGGAAGCAGTGATGCAAAAACTGCACCCAATGCAGAAAACAAACACAAATTGATTACCAATGCATAGCCTGGCAGCAACAGCAAGTACAATTAAATACTTCAATTTGCAATCATTCAGCCATTCTGTGGTGTAACCCAGATCAATATGCATTACTGTCTATTTAAAGTTTAGAGTGCTAAACACACATACACTCACATTATAAACAAACTGCTGAAAATAAAAAGACACTTTTCAATTTGGTGTTTCTTCAACTCAGGGAACCTTTTGATTCCATTTGTTTCTATTTGTTAGGCAAAGATCTCATTAAAACAGACCTGAAACCTTTTTATCATCCCCTTATTATTATATTTTGCTACTTTGAATGCCTTATTCAAATACATTTTATAAAACGGATAGTTTCGGTTCTTGATTTTGATTGGCAGAGCCGCGTTCGAAGCTGTTGTAAATTACTCTACAAACATACACTTTTGTTTTCATTTGTGTGTTGCTCGCCAACCACTTTGTTGCGACCACAACCTTTTCTGAAGAAGTACATAGAAAGAATAAAGTTTTTATTAATATCATTACACTTTTGTTTTATTTTGTGAAACCTTATTACGTATATGGAATAACTGTTTTATAAGCCCCAAGAAGCCGTGGTTTACAGTGAATTTATAACTCCGCTTCGCGTTGTGCCTAACTCCCCTTAGCTGTTATAAATTCACTGTAAACCACGGCTTCTTGGGGCTCATTGCTTTATTGTTGTTTGGCTCTTGCTCCACTTTAAATCTTAAAACATGAAAATCCATACAAAAGTGTAAAGTATTACTTCCTACAGATGTAAGATTACAATAATGTAAATAAAGAGTGAAATAAACTATTTTAATATTCATTGTGTGAAAATGATTTATGTAATAATAATAATTTATGCATTTAGCAGACGCTTTTATCCAAAGCGACTTACAGTGCATTCAGGCTATACATTTTTTACCAGTATGTGTGTTCCCTGGGAATCAAACCCACAACCTTTTGCGCTGCTAACGCAATGCTCTACCACTGAGCCACAGGAACATATTTCACATATTTATGTAAATGTTTAAATTACGACTGACCCACATTGAGGCATTACTTCCATAACACAAAATAAGATGGCATGTCATTTAAAATTAAGCTGAACATTTATTAAATTGGAAAACATTTTTTTTACTAAAAATATTTAGTAATTGTGTGGATTTTTAATACATAGAATTTTAGCTGTGAAGCTAACCTTAGCAAGCCAATAAACACAACATCACTTGAGATGCGGTAAAAAGTACATTTTGATTATTTAAAACTGGACAAATAATGTTTCCAATTAGTAAATCGTAAACTTAAAAAAAAAATCCATCACATTACACGGGGAAGGACTGCAATAGTATTCTTCGCTTTCAGGCACGGCAAGTATGCAAACTCCTTCATTGTCACGCTAAATTAATCATGCATTGTGAGTAAAACTGAGCTGACATGAATTCACACTTTGTATAATAAAGAGACTACCCATAATCACATAATGACAAAATACTGTCTGCTGTATATTCAGTGCATACCTGTTGAGCTGAGGTCAGATTGTGTGAAGGAAGACGGTCTCGTATCCTACAGCGCAGGGGCTCCAGACGAGGGGAGGAGCTTGAGGTCCCGCCACAGAAACCTGTTACTCACACATGCTCCCTGTAACATACAAAGACAAGCGTTAGAGAGATTAGACCGTGCAACAGTAACACTACAGTAAGAGCATTTAATAGTGACAGGCTGTTATACAGAGGCTATCACATTGGCTGACAATTCTTGTGAATTATCATAAATCTACAGCTTTGTCAGTGAATAATGCACATTTCTTTAAGTGTTGAGTAAATATTTAAAAAAAAAGAATTAATCTAAATTAATCCGTTATTTCTGCAAGTACACTGGGGTTCAAAAGCCTTGTGTGCAATCTTAAATCCACGTGTGAAAATGCTATTTTTGTAATTTAATGCCATTTTTAAATAACATTTGTATTCAAATATAATATAAATGTCAATTAAAATGAAGTTTAAATTAATATACAAATTGTAATGTCATTGCTTGTTTTAAATTCTTTAAAATACAAATGCTGTAGGCTACATATTATTTTTATACATATTATTTGAGTTCAAGTACAGTCCCAGATTAATCCTATAATTTTGATATATATACATACACATATCCATTTACATATATATATATATATATATACACGCCCCTATATATCTACATATAAACAGAGCGATAGAAGTTAAATACAAATAAAACACATGCAATCATTTTCAGTTCTAACTAAAGCCACATTTACTGCATAACACTTTAAATAAATATATCTACACACTAAATAATTATATATCAATTGCATGTTGTTTGTCAGTTTTATATAAAGTAATGTACTTTTTAATGGATGTAGGGCCTAATCCATTTTCACCAGTATGATGTTGATACAATTTCTCTGCTGTACAAAACAAGTAAGTAACTTTGGATAAAAGCATTTGCTAAATGACTAAATGCAAATGCAAATGTAAATGTAAAATGTAAGTAAACAACTCAGACACTCAAAAACCGTCACTTTTAGTCACATCCAAATCAAAACGAAGTTGCAATGACTTGAAACAAGAAATTATCTATAAGTAAGACAATTTTTAGCAATAAATTCAATGTACACCCCTCTGCCACCACTATCTATACAATCAATCGTAGGGCTGGGTTAGAAATATCGATATCTCGATATTAATCGATTCTCATTTTTACTGAACGATATCGATTCTTAAATCCCAAGAATGGATTAGCGTAGCCTGTTTTCAGTTAATGGACGGAACATTGAAGGGTACTTCACATCCAATAAATCGCAATAAGAATTGGGCTTTGGTACTTTTAATATGAAACAAAGTCTCAGATTTCAAATTCTGTCCATTGTATTGCAGTATATAAACAATAAATGCCGTTTTGGCACTGTTTAATGTGGAGTGACAGATCGCTGTAGCGCCTCAGATCAACAGACACAGCAGCGCGAGGCGCACGTGAACTGATCGTCTCCTCCACATTAATACCAGTTTCAGCACAAAATAATCATGACTAAACATCCGAAGGTAAGTTAAAGGAAAGAGTACAACTTTACAATCCGCATCCTGTTTCATGTAATCGCTCAATCAGTGTTTCAGTCGCGCAAAGACGCCAATATAACGGCTTGTAAACAATGTCACATAACATCACATTTACCTCAGAAAAACATATTCGGTGACCATAAACTCATTAGTCAGATAGAAAAATAAACTGTAGAGAGGGGCATTTTGCTTACTATATGCACCATATAACATTCATTATCAATTTTACTGTTCTTCAATGTTTAATTTATGTTTGAATAAATCCAACAAGTTTTTATGTCAGCCACCATTTAAATGTTTACGTTATATTAAAAAAAACGAATTGAAGTAGAAATATTAATATGTAACTGTAACTTTATTATTGTAAAAACTTCATTAATTTTAACCTTCAATATTATAATAATGTTGTACCAACTGACTCTCGTGTATATTTTACAGCATTAGTTGAGATTTTTTTTCCTTGAGAAAATTTGGCATGTAGGCCTACTGTACCGTAAAAAATATTAATATTAATAAGGAGAGTCTGAGATTTATTTGACAGTGATTTTACATTTCTTACAGGTTAAATACCAATAAAAGGTGAACATTTATTTATTTGCGCCAATTTTTTCCTAAAATATTATATAGTTTTATAGGAGTAGGTTTCATAGAGTTGGCAAATTAATTTTTCATAAGTTTGTAGGTACAGACATCTGTTGTGGCTGTTCTTGGCCGTTTATATGAGGCTTTTTTAATAGTGTTCATATCGATATCGGAATTATATCGTATCGACCGAAATGAAGAAATATACCGTGATATAAATTTTGGCCATATCGTCCAGCCCTACCTGATATATATCCAAAATAATCAATATCGAATCGCAAGCTTGTGAATGAGAATCGAATCGAATCGTGAAATTTGTTTCAAAACCCAGCCCTAATCAATCGCAACCTTGTTAATCACAAATGACAAAAAATTACATAATGGACAATATCAAGTCTGAGACTTTCTTTTGTAAAAACAAAAAAGATGTTCTTTTGATGTCTCTCTGTCATCTAAAAAAAGAATCTCTAAAAACGTTTTATCAGACATCCCACATTTTCCTTTTAAAAGGTTTCAGGAGAACTAAAGCAGAATGACCACTATGACTGGTGATTAAAGTTCAGACTCACGGGAAATCAGAAATCATTATGAAAAGGAATCAGCCGCATGCAGTGCAAATCTATCAAATGAAGAGCAAATTCAAGATCGAAAATGACTACAAGATTATTTCAGACAGCCTCTCCTTCTCCTCTTTCCAGCCTAATATATTCTCTTCCTTTCCTTCATTACCTCCCTCTCCTGCATCTCAACTCAAGTGTTTGTGCATTGTGTGTGAGTTTGTAGAGACGATGGAGTCAGAATCGGTTATTCCGGGTTATTCTCCTACACGCGGCTCAGACGTACCGCATTCTGAGCGAAGATGAATAAAAGATCAGCATGCAGCCCGACATCTCTATCAGACAGAGAGTGACACTCGCACACACAGTAGCAGCGAGGTCTTGAGCGAGGTGCTGGTCACTGAGCCGCTCCGCTTCATCAAAAGCACTTTTCTAATCCCTCACACACTGAACAGACCTTTCACCAGTCCACCGCACAACACACACACACACACACACACACACAGCGCAATGACTGACAAATGACAAACTTCCAAAAACCTGACTGTGTTTCTGAGGTGTTTGACATTGCTAGTGCTAGAGCCTTTCCCAGGAACCATGGCAACGGCTGCTAGGTGAACAAAGGCCCAATTAAAGACTCTCATCTACTGTGGGCAGGTCACTACAGCAACAAACAGCCTTTCTATCCTTCACAAGACACTGAAACACACCAAATACACACATAGAAACATATTTCATACATTCTCCTAGCATTTTGTTAGTCAAAAATTCTTTCATCTTTTCTTTAGTTTTATATAACCATTTTTTACAATAAATACCTTGCAAATGCAAGCTATTAGGGCTGTACAGACAATTTTTTTCTGCCTATCTTTCACAGATAACAGCAATAATTATATTATAGCATTAAAAATAGCCTACTACTGTTACTAAAGAGCTTACGCATATTGGAGGACTAACCAATACAGAAAGCTAAAAAATTATTTTGGCAATTACCAATACTGTTAGTTAAGAGCAGAAGTGGCACAAACCTTACAAAATTGGTTAAAAACCATACATAAATTTGTTAATCACTGTAGGCTATATAGTGAATATAGTTTAAATCTCTAGATCAAAAAAGTAAATAATAAAGATAATAAAGATGAATAAAATCACAGTAATGCTCTGCAGGAACACGCGTCTCGTGCACTTCGATCACAGTCAGTCTCCTCTTACAGTCATTTATTTATCCTGTAAAAGTGTCTGACATTTATATTCAGACAATTACACGCGGCTGTTCCTTCACAGTTCCTACTCTCATAAATTACTCGCACTGCATAAACCTAAATTTAACGTTCAACAACAGATATTTCAGCACAATTAATGTTTTTGCGCCGAATATTGTCTCCGACTCTGTGTTCCGTAATGCGCGTACCCGCCACGCCGGTGCTTTTTCAGTAAAGATTTCAACTTAACGCAGGATGGGCCTTTATGCAAAAATGGAAAGGCTTGCGTGAATTTGTGACATTTACAGATAAGGATATGACCGTTAACTGAAATTTTTTTGCGCTGAGGACGCACACACGTATCTGTCAAAGCGCCTGACAGGGCAAGTCATTACGCTAATGCATCAGCTTGAAGCTTAAACTAAAGATTTCTCATGTTTTGGGCAGCTTGGATCACATACTTTTCCTGCAGGAGCTCATTCTGTTTCCTCCAATTTTTTTTTAAATGCATTTTGACAATAGAAATGCGTAATTCAGTGCTGTAATTTGATACGACCGGCTGCAGTTGTACGTGCACTGTGGGCAGACCCGACTAATCGCTAATGAGAATAGTGGGCGATGATATTCATTATCGATAATAATCGATTTTATCGATTAGTTGTTACAGCCCTACAAGCTATCATACTAAATGATTATCACTTAACATTTATTCAGAACTTAATGTACTGAGTGGATTTTAAAATGCCCCGATGTACAAAGTACTGATACAGCTGTATCGATATTGTGGCACGTGTGCAGCAGTGAACCGCACTTAATTTGAATACAAGAACAACGTTTAAAATGGAGTAGAAAAGTGTGAGGTTTCTAAAAAAAATTATGAATAGAGCATAATATGTAGGCTACAACAAGGTTTAATCTGGTCGCAGAGGAACACAACTGGGTTGCCTGATATAAAGAGACGTAATCCCCGAAACAGAGCTTCCCACTGGCGCAGTAAGGAAATATCTGCTAAGTGTGTTACTTATCTTTGTCAACCTGGCAACCATGTGTACGTGCTCTCTCTTCACTGTGGATAAACGCGCATGATTTCTGAAAACACCGGTTAGCTTGCAGTTTAGCAATCTCTACTTCAATATTATATTCTCCGAAAAGTGTAATTCATCAAGTGTTCTTTTAAGAGAGAGAGAGAGAGAGAGAGAGAGAGAGAGAGAGAGAGAGAGAGTGTGTGTGAGAATCAACACACCTGTCCTGACGCTCTTTCTCAT
>NW_015505190.1:2858104-2877183 GCF_001515645.1 Sinocyclocheilus grahami | reverse complement strand
AGAGAAAGAGAGAGAGAGAGAGAGAGAGAGAGAGAGGTTGTGTAAGTGAATTACCACCGTTTTACCAAGTTTCTCTATTAACAGTGAAGCTGTGGCTTTAATTACTTTAGAAACAATTATGTTACCCGCTCCTTGTTGAGAAAGATAATGTAAAAAAGTTTAAAAGCTTTAAGCGCTAAAAAGTTTGTGTTGCTGAATGTCTGTGTGTGGCCGCAACGTGATCTGATTGAGTGACTAAAGAACTCTTCTAATTTTTATATTTATTTTTTAAATGTAGAGTGCGTTAATTTGTGCAACGATAACCTACCAGCAATGTTAAGATGATTTTTTAATATATTAGTAAGAGTACATTACAATATAAATTTATTAGAACGAGTACATTATTATTTATGGGCTTAAAGCCCATTATTTATTAGTAATTTGAATTTATTTATTTTTTAAACATCTGAGATGGGGCAGTTTCCGAAATTTGGTTGATTTGATACAGAATGACCCATCTGTCCTGGCTTCTCCAGTTGCTGAATACTAAATTGACATATTCAAATACTGAATATTTGAATATGCTGATAACTACCATGACGTGATAAATGATATGTGTTTGCATAATCATTTTCATAAATGGTCTAGTAATTGTGGATTGGGGTGGAGTTTTGTTCTGTGAACGTCAACTACACTGGTGGACTACACTATTTTATTTTTAAAAAAGCGAGGAAAATCATGATTTCAGGATGTCGCTTTAAACAAAAACAAATTATTTTTTCTATTTTATTTTTGTTTGTTGTGAACATTCATTTGAGTACAATCATGTAGCATATTTCAAGTTACATACAATGCTCAATGCAACCATCTTGTACAATTATGTACAATTACCTAGTATGTTTTAACTATAAATTATACTCAACTTTCGTTAAATTGTTTTAAAGTATAACCTGTTTTCCTTTTTACAAAGAAAAGCCAAGTTAAAATAAAATGTATAAAAAATAAATAAAAAGGGGGGGTTAACTATATACATCCAGGGTGAGAACATGTGTCCCAATTCAATTCCATCCAGAATAATCTCAAACGACCTTCATTATGTATATAGATATTAAACAGAGTACATGCATATTCTCGAACATGTACATATACACACACAAGCATATATTATATTACATATATCTTTCTATATATTGATTGTGACGAGAGGGGCGGGGCCAAGAGCCGTGGGAATGGAGCGAGGCCGGTGGAGTAATTGATAATGAGCGAGACCTGCACCACTCACCGGTCTCGAGTCTCACGGGGGAGCTCCGGAAGGATACAAAGGAGGAGTGACGACAGGGAAAGACGAGAGAGGACCAGGCCTGGATTTTATTTTGTGTTTTGTTTGTGCGCGACAGTCGCGCTGTTTTGAGTTTATTTTATTATTAAAGTTTGTTTAAATGTTCGCCGGTTCCTGCCTCCTCCTTCCCGACCTACAAACGTTGTTACATTGATAATCTTTTATTTATTTATAACAACAAAATCAGACCTTCTTTCTGATACATATTCAACCCATTTCCTCCACTTTCCCAGAAAGGCATCCATCTTTAAATTAACCAAAAAAAGTTATCTTCGCCATCGTATAAATCTCTATGGTCACATCTATCCAATTATCTAAAGTTGGCTTCTCTTTTTTTTTTTTTTACCATTTACGTGTGATTGCTTTCTTACTGGCTACCAAAAGCATACCCATCTGGTATTTATTATCTGCTGTTACTATATCTGGATATACACAGCCAAAATACAACAATTTGCTTTCTAGAGGTATGTCTCTTCTAAAAATATATTTAAGTGCCTCCTGTATTTCTTTCCTAAACAAAAACAATTTCATAAGCTAAAAAGAGCTGATATGGTTCACAAGTAATAAGGCTAACGGCACCACTAATACAACAAATCCTCCTCTCTCTATGGCCTTATCCTCTTTCCCTCTCAAATGTGGAGCAAATCTCTCTTTCCAATGAACCACTAGCAAAGATAAAACAGTATTTATGAAAAACACTGTGAGGAAGAGTACAAACTAACAGCCACAAAACCCCACATGGACATGCTAAAACACGCTAGCTCTCTGTCTTAGTATTTCTGCAAAAACAAGTTGTTTCAGTCAGACAGAGATCCCACTCACGCAGCATGTATGTCTGTCAGCCTTTATCTTCACTGGACACAAAAGAACTCACACAAAGGCACTTACATTAGCCCTCTTGCAAACACGTAAATAAAAAAACACTGAGCTGACTGTTCTCAATGAAGATTAATTCACTTTCAGCAGCAAGGCTCCTGGACTAAACTGATCACAAAAGCAGTTGTTCTTCCCTCTTAAATACTTTATCGCCCTCAGAGAGCTGCACCCCTCAGGTCAGCTGACTTGCTGCCCTATTAACACACATAATCACATACAGGAAGCAACACCTGGGATTGACACAGATGTCTGAAGCACTGTTTTTCCGAATTAGACAGCAGAGACAAGCGAAATATAAAAACAGGTGACATAAGAATGCACAATTAAATATCCAATATCAATGAATATATGTCCTATATGCTGTGCATCCCTTGCACTGGGCATAAAAAAATAACACATTTTACAATTATACATAGTCATACATAAAGAAATTAAATTAAAAAATAAATACATTTTATTCAGCAAGGACATATTAAATTGATCAAAGTGACAGTAAAAAAAAACATCAATAATGTTTTTAATGTCAACAGTAAATGCTGTTTCTTTCATTTATTTATCGAATAATCTTGAAAAAAGTACATATACTATCAGTAGTACTATCAGTATTTGCAAAAGCTACTTTGAAAATTGACACCAGAATTTCTATTCAGTTCTCTAGTGTATAAATGTGTATAATTCGTATTGGCATTGAGTCATGTTTGCAATAGTATTTTCACACTGTTTTTCTAGAGCTGATGTCAATGGAGAAATTCAGTGATTAATCTACTCAATAGCTTTGAAAATTATGAGACGTGATGTTTTCAAATAAATTACTGCTTGGAGGAACATAAATTACTCTGCTCTGTCAATACACCTTTCATGCATGCCAAAGAAAAAAAACGACAAAAACACAATATTTCTGGGCAATATTTTTTCCATTATCTCACTCTGTGTCTCTCTGACACATCATCATATGTTCAGATTTGATGGCATCAGGGCAGCGTGACAGGATACAGCCTCCGTTCCACTACACAGCCTGACACGAACTTCCTGCTAATAGATTCGATCATCGGGGCAATCATCATCATCCCAAACCATAAGGAAATGGACGGCACGCTATTCAGAAAAATGTTTTTTTTTTTCCTTTCACACGCACACCAGAAAATATGTGCTTTCTCACTAACAGTGATACTTTCTTTATGAGATCAGCAACCACAGTGCTGTCAAAGTTTCAGAAAGGAAATGAACCCAGACAGAAAATCATTCAGAAATGACACCTGTCAATCAATACCCTACAGAAAACACAGACAGAGGAGGACAGAACCCCTCACTGCTTACCATGGTAACATGTCAGGGTCACTTGGTCACACGTTAATAAAATGGAAAATAATTGATTAAACCTGTTTAGCGATTAAGGCATGTGTGGGATATTTCCAAAAAAAATGTCAAACTTTTTGTGTCAAGCTTAGAAAATAACGCAAAATACCATGAAATTATCATAAAAGTGGTCCATATGAGAAGCAGCCATGTTTGAATCTTGAACAAATCATTATATCTATTTTGTGAACAGTATAACCTAGAAAACATCCAACTCAAAAGAATGCTTTATTTATGAATAAGAAATCACTACTACTCTGAAGAATTTAATGATTTTCACTGAATAACTTCAGTCTGTTTCTCCAACAAAACTATGATATGGCTTCAGGTGAATTGTATGGAATTTTATTATACTTTTATGGTGCTTTTATGTCCTTTTTTAAGCTTGAATGGTCCAGTGCTCATTCAATGTAAATATATGGAGAGGGGAAAAAAGCAACAATCTTCAAAATGTCTCATTAATTGTTGCGTTGTTCCACAGAAAAAAAATAGCCATACTGGTTTGGTATGACGTGAAGGGAAGTAAATGACAGCAACATCCTTTAATCTTCAAACTTGTGCATTTCATCTGACTGCACATCAGAAAGGGCAACATGACAGGATCTCAAGAAATCACAGTCCACCTATCAATGTGGCATACACTCTTAAAAATAAAGGTGCTTCAAAAGGTTCTTCAAGCGATGCCATAGAAGAACCATTTTTGGTTCCACAAACAACCATTCAGTCAAAGGTTCTTTAAAGAACCATCTCTTTCTTACCTTTTTGTAATCTGAAGAACCTTCTTTCGCCACAAAGAACCTTTTGTCAAACAGAAAGGTTCTTCAGATGTTAAAGGTTCTTTATGGAACCATTTAGACAAAAAGGTTCTTCTATGGCATCGTGAAGCACCTTTATTTTTAAGAGTGTATCATAAGTGCTGGCTCTAATGCGACCAAGACTGAGGAATTTACAAGGGTTTTATGGAGCGTATGGACGCACATGCCATGTAATACCGCTGCTGTGTAAAATGCTGGCACTCAGCTGAGTGTTATACAAAGCCTGCTTGGTTTGCTTACATAAGATACAGAAGTGTTACAGTTGAGCATGTGAAACCGCACACACCCCGGGGCCTTTACTACATGAAGAGTGTGTGTATATAACAGCACTGGAACATTAGGTACGTCATTTGAGGCGATGAGGGAGCAAGAGTGACTCTGTCCATCTGGCTCCACACCACGCCTAAGAGAGCATGAGAAACGTCTGAGAGCTCAGCCTCAAACGACACATGCGGCACTCAACCCAACACAGACTGCTAAAACATGCTAAGCATCTGTGTCCATGGGTGGAGAAACTCTGTGTGTGTGTAAAACCCAGAGAAAACCAACAAAATGTCCCTCCTCATTGAAATGCAAGGCACGCAAGCCACAACCTCAACCGATGTAATAAAACTCACACACAAAATCCATCATAAACCCGACAACAAACCTCTTTCTTACTGCTATAAAATTGCCAAATTTCAGAAGCATCACAAAACGGCAACAGATAAAACACGTTTTATCATCCATTCATTATTGAATGAGATAAAGAGCCTCTATATTCACCTCAAGAACTGTCTAGCCAGGGTGTAAAATTAACTTTTTGCTACACCAGCCAATGGCCAATGAAATTGAAAAAAGTAACCGGATATAAATATGCCTTCTAGCTAAAAAAATGTCATTTGTATTTTTCCATATATTTTTGTTACAGTGGCTTTCAGATTTCAGATCTCAGAACTTCGGTAGTATTGTGATACTAAAGCTTCAAAATATTGTAGATGCCACTTTATTTTTTAAACAGTAGTATCGTAGTACCCTAGTATCATAAGTAATGTTGTATGCGCAGCAGTTACACTATTTTTGCTCTTGATCAAACACGCACCTGCAAAAAACAGCAGAAGGACTGAATGAAAATTCAAATTCATTCTCTGTCAGTAGGTGGCGCTTATGGAAAGACAGCAATATAGTGTTTTCTTGGTTACTGCTGTATACAAAGCAGCGCTGTGCTTATAAACACTAGGGGTGGGAGAAAAAATCGATCCATCAATGCATCGCGATTCTCTCTCCAATGATTCTGGATCGATTCTGAGAATTTCAGAATCGATTCTGAGCTTAGGTTTTAACCAGATGCGCGATGGCGCTGAGTTTGCTTTAGAAACACCGGTATTCTGCTTGCTTCCAATTCCTCACACACATACACCACTTGAACCTTCCGTAAAATAATCTTTCATAAAGTTCGGAAAGGTTGAAGCGAATTACAAGGACATTCGCGGGCTTCATTGCACAGGATGCGCTGTGAGAGACTTTGTTTGATGTTACACTTGAAGTGTGCGGTCTCGCCCGTCCAGTATTTTCCAGCCAGTTATGTGTCAAGGGATTAAACGGACAGGACAAACCATATTACTTCCGTGCGTGAATGCAACTTAATAGATCTACCGCTGTCTATGATGTCATAGTAAAAAACAACATTAAAGATGAAAAAAAATCACTCACAGTTCTTGAATGGAAAACGTTCAGATAATCTTAAATACTGAAAGCACTCTTTGTTTGTTGTTTGTAATATGTTTATATGCTCCTCTTTATTATTTGCTACTTGCTTGTATGTTTTGAAGTTATAGTAGTTTAAAATTACATTATTATTAACAAACACCTGTTTTAATTATTTTTTTCAATTTGTAATTATTTTAAAAAGTACTTGGGGGGGGGGGGTTGGGAGTAGATCAAGAAACGTTCGGGAATCGGATCGCGACTCCCAGAATCGGAATCGGATCAGATCGTGAGGTGACTCAAATTCCCACCCCTAATAAACACTATTTTACTATACATTATACTAGGGGTGTAATGGTACACACATATACTGAACTGATAGACCTATACCGTTATTTTCGGTATAGGTCTTTCGGTTCGGTATGCATGTGTACCGAACAAATATAGCATTGTTTTAACCACTGCACAAGTGAAAATTCATTGGAAACTTCCAGTTTTATATATTATCATTACTTCTGATAAGAAACAAAATCTCATCTTTCGAATTATGTAAATTTTTTCAAGATATTCAACCAATAATTGCCGTTTTGGCACTCTGTGATGTGGCGTGACAGATCACTGTATAAACGACTCAGTTCAAACAGCAGTGTGGAGCACGAGTGAGCGTGATCATCCCTTCCTCATTACTACTAGTTTTCATGCCTCATGTAATTGCTCAATCGGTGTTTCAACCACAAAAAGATGTCACGTACAAAATGTCACATAGCATTTCATTTACCTCAGGCAAGTCATAAGTGTACACAGCTTATTAGTTCGCTAGGAAATGAAGTCTAGAGAAGAGCATTTCATGAAATATTAGACTATATACTCATTATGTTTTACTTTACCTGTTAGTGAAGTCTTAATTATTTAATGTGTTTAAATAAATCCGTTATTATGAAAACAAGTTATGACAACCACTGTGTAAATGAATATATTTCAACAACAAATAGAAATTTTGTAATTTAGAAGTTAGTTTAAAAACTGTATTATGTGCAATTTACATGTTTGCATAAAAATAGTAAAGTTGGGTGTTGATTACTATATTTAAAAATAAGTATTAAATAGTAACTGAATTTAAGTTTGGGCTCTGTTGTTAGTTGTAACCTTATAGTAACATAAAAGGACTCCCAATAGTTAAGAGCATAAGCTGAGGTAGATTTTTATCCCTAAGAACATTTTTATTATAATAAAATGTATTTAAAGAAAGAGCAATTTGTTCCGTAAACCACTGTTTAATAAAAAAAAGCAATTTTATGTTTAGTTTTCCCCCTACTGTACTGAAACCATGACGTCAAAACCGAGGTATGTACCGAACTGTCATGTTTGTGTACCGTTACACCCCTACATTATACTGAGGTAAGAAGAAAAAACGCCATTGAAACATTTATGACAATCATTTCCCCTCAGAGATACATTCATATAAACACCACCACAAATTCAGTATTGATATTTTTCTCCAATATTTGGATACTAGCTTCTGTGTTTGGTGCAATATTTTCTCTGCTGTGTGCCTAAACTCTCCTTTCCTCATTACATCTGGCTTCAGCGTGTCCCGTATCTGGCCTGTGTTCATGTTTACACACTTTTATTTCCACACAAATGACATTTTGGGAAATTATTGCAATGCAGTATGTGTACATATCCGGAACAGACATCAGCCAAAATACCCAACCGTGACAACCCTACTCAGAACACTGGAATGAAATTGAAATGGAATTGGAATGTAAAATGCATAATGAGATATATATAATTCTTAAAAGATATATTAATTCTTAACATTAAATTCTGTCACTTGCCAACTATTCTCACAACCTCTATGCCAGTATGCCATGCAATCAAAGAGCTGTGCCTTTAAGGGACAACAGCCACATACAAATAGGATTAAAGCATGAAAGAGATTCCCTGGGATTGAGATTGGGATTATGACTGACATGCAGAAAGTCTGGACGCAGATTAACTTTCCAATTCACCCAGCATACGAATTACCTTGCAGCTGAATCAATTCAATGTCATTCGACGACTCCAACAAGTCAAGTTTAAAATTTTAGCAGTTTTAGTTCTATCACACAGTCCTAGCTCTGCTACATATAAAGGCTTTCAAAATGCCTGCTGAATGAAAGTATAGACTATTGTGTTACAGCTACATACAAGGGTCAAGTCTAAAGAAAAGAAGTGCAGGAGTTTTCGAGGCTACTTTTTAGTGTCATTGAGCTGGTAAAGTTGGTGAAAACACAAGACCGAATACAGCAAGTTGATTTATTGAGGGGAAAAAAAAACTTTCTGCTAATTGATTATGTTCATTGGCAAAGATTGCCAACTATCACCAAATGAATTGGCTTGAACGCACTCACTTCGCATTGGATAAAAGCATCTGCCAAATGTAAAAGTTTAAGGCCCTTTTTTTTAATCTATGGGAGGTTCTCTGCCCCTTTTATCACCCACCAGGTAGACATAGAAAAGTAATAGCATTAAAAGCAGCACGATCTGAGACACATGCGGTGCAGGATAAGTTACACACTGATGTACTCAGGACTTTATTCACTAAAATAAAACTTACCTGTAATTGCTGCCTTAAATTTTGAAGTTACAACCTGCTGTGATAGTCCTTGCACTTTTACAACCACTTTGAATTTAATTACTGAAGAAGAAAATTTAAACTAGAAAATGAAAAACAGTCATATTATTAAGTCAAATGAATGGAAACAAAGATGTAATGACATAAGATTATTAAAAAAACATGTTTTATAGTAATAACTGTGGTATTTCTTTTAAATATGACAGAAATACACCACATGCAGTCTCCAGACCTGATCCATCACATGTAATGAAGATCACACTGAAGTTTGCTGTAGTGTAGGCGTACATGTGTTTAGTTGTGGTGAGTGAAATGTGATTCTCTTCAGTGCAGCCCAGTGATCTCAACTGTATTACAGCCAACACCCCACCCAAACCCTAACACACACTCTCTCTCATCTTCAACCCTTTTCCTCTCACTCTCTGACCCACTTTCTTTCTCTTTTTGGTAGAACATTCCACCATCAGATTGGCAGAATGAAAATATTGCCTTTAAGGGACAACAGCCACATACAAATAGGATTAAAGCATGAAAGAGATTCCCTGGGATTGAGATTGGGATTATGACTGACATGCAGAAAGTCTGGACGCAGATTAACTTTCCAATTCACCCAGCATACGAATTACCTTGCAGCTGAATCAATTCAATGTCATTCGACGACTCCAACAAGTCAAGTTTAAAATTTTAGCAGTTTTAGTTCTATCACACAGTCCTAGCTCTGCTACATATAAAGGCTTTCAAAATGCCTGCTGAATGAAAGTATAGACTATTGTGTTACAGCTACATACAAGGGTCAAGTCTAAAGAAAAGAAGTGCAGGAGTTTTCGAGGCTACTTTTTAGTGTCATTGAGCTGGTAAAGTTGGTGAAAACACAAGACCGAATACAGCAAGTTGATTTATTGAGGGGAAAAAAACTTTCTGCTAATTGATTATGTTCATTGGCAAAGATTGCCAACTATCACCAAATGAATTGGCTTGAACGCACTCACTTCGCATTGGATAAAAGCATCTGCCAAATGTAAAAGTTTAAGGCCCTTTTTTTTAATCTATGGGGGGTTCTCTGCCCCTTTTATCACCCACCAGGTAGACATAGAAAAGTAATAGCATTAAAAGCAGCACGATCTGAGACACATGCGGTGCAGGATAAGTTACACACTGATGTACTCAGGACTTTATTCACTAAAATAAAACTTACCTGTAATTGCTGCCTTAAATTTTGAAGTTACAACCTGCTGTGATAGTCCTTGCACTTTTACAACCACTTTGAATTTAATTACTGAAGAAGAAAATTTAAACTAGAAAATGAAAAACAGTCATATTATTAAGTCAAATGAATGGAAACAAAGATGTAATAAAAAAAAACATGTTTTATAGTAATAACTGTGGTATTTCTTTTAAATATGACAGAAATACACCACATGCAGTCTCCAGACCTGATCCATCACATGTAATGAAGATCACACTGAAGTTTGCTGTAGTGTAGGCGTACATGTGTTTAGTTGTGGTGAGTGAAATGTGATTCTCTTCAGTGCAGCCCAGTGATCTCAACTGTATTACAGCCAACACCCCACCCAAACCCTAACACACACTCTCTCTCATCTTCAACCCTTTTCCTCTCACTCTCTGACCCACTTTCTTTCTCTTTTTGGTAGAACATTCCACCATCAGATTGGCAGAATGAAAATATTACAAAGAAAAAAAGCTTCTTCGCTTTCAACTTTTTTCAGTCTCTCTCCACCCGTTCTCTGTGCTTTTTCCCTGGCAGGACTCCCCTCCTCCATCTTAACACTACTCCAGTCGTAAATTTCAGGAGAAAGAGGAAAAAGAGAAAAAGAAACAGTGCAGAGAGCTTCCAGACATGTCCAGGGTGGGCGGACAAGCTCATGCAAGAGCCACAGGGCATCAGGCAGACACCACGGCCTGAGAGTCAGACAGAATGGCCCAGAGAACTCTACTGTATATGAGGAAAAGAAGAGTATTATTTCGGTTCATAGAAGCGATTGACTGCTTTCATATCTTTAACAACCAATCTGTCTTCTTTATGGTCTGTCTCTGTTTCTTTTTAGGGATTTTGCGGCAGAACAAGGAAGACACTCTTCACTTCCAACACTCAGACATAAACAATCAGGAATGTTGTGAGAGAACATGTGGTTAAAGAAGAGCTGAGAGAAAAAGTTTGATTCACAAAATGTCACAAAGCATGCTAATTAAAGGCACAATATGTACTTTTCGCCACTAGAGGGCGCATATTCAAAATAAACAAAGAGACAAAGGCCTAGTTAGATGATGCTGTGACTGAGTGTGGAATCATGGGAGTTGTGGTCTTCATCCCCACAGCCGATGCAATCCGACGGGACTCGGGCAGAAATCATGTTCATGGATGAGCTAATGATTTATTAACGTAGTAGAATGAAGCAGGGTGAGGCTGAAAGCCGTCGAAGTGAAACGAGGCCGCTGAACGAGCGTGACACACGGCTCGAAAGCAGCGGAGCTTTTATTATGCCACAGTCGACCGCTTCCGCTCCTTCCGGTCGTGAGTATGTGTGGTAAAGCAGCGCTGTTTTATAATACTAGATACATTTGAAAGCTCTGTTATAATGCTACTCTGTGCGGTCTTCACCGGTCTAATAAAACGTATTAAAGCGTCTTTGGTGTTTCCATGTTTTCTACAAAACAAAACCGGAAATCGAGGGGTTATGACGTCATTGGCAGGCGACACAATGACACTATGGACACGGTCCGTGTCACTAGTTAAAATTGCTTATTTCTCTGAATTTAAACATTCTTCGAAACATTTGGGATAATGTAAGTATACATGTCAGCAAATTATAACACTGTTCTAGTGGTTTTTGGATATTTTAATAAAAAAATCTTACATATTGTGCCTTTAATCAGTGAAATATGTATTTTAATTTTAAGAATTGAAGAGTTCAGATGCAAAAGCCTCAAAGTGCTGTTTGAAATTTTCTTCTAAGATGAGCATTTTTATCAGGCTCCTTTGTGTCGGTTCAGTAACTTCACTTTAAAGGCAATAAATAGGTTCTTTCCATTGCCATTAAAATGAAATAACTGAACATAAACATAGGAGCCTGAGAAACATGCTAATTTTAGAAGAAATTTTTTGTGTGTATTTATCAAGAATTTCAAACATATTATATTACAGATAGCATATTTTATATACACTACCCTTCAAAGTTTGTGGTCAGTAAGTATTTTTTTTAAGAAATTAATATTTTTATCCAGTAAGGATGCATTAAATTGATCAAAAGTGACATCTGACATTTATCGTTACAAAAGATTTCTATTTTAAATAAATACTGTTATTTTGAACTTTCTTTTCATCACTGATTCTTGAAAAATGTATCACGTTTACACAAAAACATTAAGCAGAACAATTGTCTTTCAACATTGATAATAATAAGAAATTATTTTTGAGCACCAAATCAGAATATTGGATCATATGACACTGGAGTAATGTCTGCTGAAAATTTAGCTTTTCCATCACAGGAATAAACACCTTAAAAAACAAATAACCAACCGACCCACAATTATATATAAATAAATATTAAAAAATTAATCAGCTTCCACAACGGTTGCTCTTGACTGAGAACGAAACCGACCTGATCGTGACAAGGTGAGCTAGGATTTACTCTTATGTAAGAGATGGCATGGAAATACTCTCACCTTCAAACTCACATCAAAACCCAAAATTACTGTCATCTATGCTGAACATAAACATAGGAGCCTGAGAAACATGCTAATTTTAGAAGAAATTTTTTGTGTGTATTTATCAAGAATTTCAAACATATTATATTACAGATAGCATATTTTATATACACTACCCTTCAAAGTTTGTGGTCAGTAAGTATTTTTTTTAAGAAATTAATATTTTTATCCAGTAAGGATGCATTAAATTGATCAAAAGTGACATCTGACATTTATCGTTACAAAAGATTTCTATTTTAAATAAATACTGTTATTTTGAACTTTCTTTTCATCACTGATTCTTGAAAAATGTATCACGTTTACACAAAAACATTAAGCAGAACAATTGTCTTTCAACATTGATAATAATAAGAAATTATTTTTGAGCACCAAATCAGAATATTGGATCATATGACACTGGAGTAATGTCTGCTGAAAATGTAGCTTTTCCATCACAGGAATAAACACCTTAAAAAACAAATAACCAACCGACCCACAATTATATATAAATAAATATTTAAAAATTAATCAGCTTCCACAACGGTTGCTCTTGACTGAGAACGAAACCGACCTGATCGTGACAAGGTGAGCTAGGATTTACTCTTATGTAAGAGATGGCATGGAAATACTCTCACCTTCAAACTCACATCAAAACCCAAAATTACTGTCATCTATGTATGCTATTTCCTGCCCATATTTGCCGGTCACGCACTAGAGACCCAGCCTCATGCACGCACTGCTGAAACACAGCACACTTGTTTATAATGTCAGACAAATAAATGAACAGATTGGTGTCCTGCCATCAGAGAGATTCATGGTCAGGTGACTTCTCCGTCCCTTTCCATCTGTGACACACACACACACACACACACAGGCATTCGCTCATAGTTATGAATGAGTGCTGACCCTGCAAGATCCAGACTTTATGTAAGACTTTAATTCAAATAAACACAGACTATGTTTGCATTTATCTGTTTGCACAGGAAACCAGCAAATCAGTGATTTTAGACATTCACACAGTCACCAGACCAACTGGAGGGTTCCTGCATTCCCTCCGATAAACACATGCAGCACTAAGCCTGTTTAAACGCACACACAATTTCCTGTGGATGAATGTGGAAGTATTAGCGAGTGATAATCACATCTAATTTTGTCACTGTGAAAGTTTTTCTCCATTTTAAACCTCACACCATAAACACAAACATATGCTGCCACAGTCAGTTCCTCTTAGTCCACAGCACTGAGGAAGAAGAGTTGACCGAGTATTCATTTCTCATCTTTGAATCCACTCGTGGGCTCATTTCCTCTAGGAGAAAATAACAAGAGAATTCTCTCACTCAACAAAAAAAAAAAAAGAGAAATTTAAATGTCCTTACTAAGACCATGACACATCCAGCACATCACCTGTCTCATTTGCATAATTAGCTCAATAATAAAACATGAATTCTTTTGTACAGTGGGACAAAAAAGTACTGATGATGCTTCTATGTTTTATTCCTTTCAAATTTAATTAAAAAAATGAATTACTAATTTAATTAAAAGTTAATTTGTACTAACATGAAATTAACATGACATTCAAAATGTCTCTTTTCTATTTTATTGTTCTATAGTATTATTTATTTTTATTATAAAATTATTCTTTTTATTTTATTAAATCAATAATTTAATTATTATTTTTTTTCCACTTCAATACTTTGGCAGTACAGTAGGTGCTAAATGCATGCCATGCCAATACAGCATTTTGAATGGGACTGAAACAGAAGAGAGAGACCATTTCGACCTCAAATAAACTCTTTCACTTAACTGAAGCACTCCTAAAAGAACTTCCTAAAGCACAGCCGGAGCACTGATGAACGATGTGCTCCAAAAGCTCTCAGTGCAATGGAAAAAAACTGAAGTACTATAAAGCCTTTCTAAAACATCAGACTTTCTGCTGCCTTGTAATCCCAAACTGATAAAACCATTACAATTTAAACTGTAGGGCTGTCAGATTAACATCTTAATTTAAATTTACTACACTTAATTATTTAAAAAATGTACTAAAAATAAAGTGTTAAAAAGTATTTAACCATACCCCCAGACCCAAGTATAAACACAAGGATTTTTTTTTTTTTGGAATACCAACCCACATTTAACATTTATTAAAAAGCATGTTTTGTGAGCGCAGTCAGCCCAGCCCAGCTACTACAAGCATGGTGCCTCAGCATGGGACACAATCTTGTGTTCATAAACAGCTGTATGGAATGAAAAATAATAAAACAGAACAAAGTGGTCCAAGTGGCAGGGTGTCATTGCACAAGACACAATGCAGTTGCCACAATTGCTACATATATTGTAGATCAACAATTACAAAACACCACAGAAAGAATGCACAAACATATCCTGTGTGAAAAACCAATCAAATTTGATTGCAAAATTGATTACTGTAGGCCACTGATATTAAGTTCAACGGCATGGAAAGAAAACAAACAATTTGTTGACCTCTAAAGTGTTTTTTATATATATTTATTCCTTTTTTTACCAGTTTACCAGAATGTTTGTCTTTAAATTTTGCCGCTTTTTTTTCAACAAATATTGATGCATGCATTTATTTGTGGTTAGTTTGATTAATTCATCACCACACAAAAATAACAACAAACTGCATTACTGCTTACTAATATTTGAAAAAGTCACGTGATGCATGATTGCAACCAACAAAGGTCGCATTCACTTTTTTAATCTATTAACAGTCCTATTAAAATGTAATTTGATTCAAACCTACTCAATAATGTAGGTTAATTAAAGCCATTTTATGCAGGTCAACAAGTCTTTCATTACAATCCAAACAGCTAATTTCCTCTAAAGAGTTTCTCTATCTGTAGTACACACACCGGATCTCTTTGGTGAGGAATAAGAAGACAGGCACACCCTGCTTTATTCATAGCAACTCACTGCCAACGTCACCGCCAGATATAATTAGTATCCGAGCTTATGCAGCGCACCTGTAGCACTTCAATAGACCCCCCTCCGTCCCCAGCACACGCTTAACAGACTTCCTCTTGGCCTCAATCTACTCTTAATGAGAATTACAGGAACAATTCCACTGCCATTTCACGACACGACCCTGTGCCTTAAATTACCGACAACGTTCGCGTTGCTCTCAGTCTGCTGAGTCACTCTGCCAAATCAGACTTGTAAACATCCACAATAAAATATATCTAAAAACTAGGGGTCAGCCAAAGGCTGTAATGTCTATAACAGCCAGTTAGATTAATATCCACAATACACTTTTGCTGCTTACTGAGCACACTGATGTCTCAAAAGCTGTTACCATCTAGATTTATTTCACTCTCTCTTTAAAACATAAAAGACATGTGAATGACCTCGTCTACTACAAGAAGTCTGTTCACTCATAAACAAAACATGCACCGAAAAAAACAGCCCTACTGTACTATGAGAGGAACTACTAAAATCGGAACTAGAGTGATATGGGAATTTAGACCACCTGCATTCAGCCAACAACTTCTTTCTCTCATGAATTACCATAATGTCTACATTTATTGTAGAAAGAAAACAGGAAACAAAGATAGCTAGGCAAAAGAGAGGGACACAACAGAGAAATTCCACCCCTTTTTTCCTTAGCCCGGCTCTCAGGGGGTCAGACTAAGGAATGCAGCAAAGCCGCTGAGCCGAGAAGACCAACCAATCATGAAAATCAGAGCTCAGACAGAGAAAGAGCGAGACTGAACGATCAGAATTAACACAAATTCCTCTGCTCTGTCTCAGTCTCTCACTCCACATGCAAACATCAGTTTGGAAAACCCAAAAAGACAAGATGTAAGTTGCTGCTTACTGAGCACACTGATGTCTCAAAAGCTGTTACCATCTAGATTTATTTCACTCTCTCTTTAAAACATAAAAGACATGTGAATGACCTCGTCTACTACAAGAAGTCTGTTCACTCATAAACAAAACATGCACAGAAAAAAACAGCCCTACTGTACTATGAGAGGAACTACTAAAATCGGAACTAGAGTGATATGGAAATTTAGACCACCTGCATTCAGCCAACAACTTCTTTCTCTCATGAATTACCATAATGTCTACATTTATTGTAGAAAGAAAACAGGAAACAAAGATAGCTAGGCAAAAGAGAGGGACACAACAGAGAAATTCCACCCCTTTTTTCCTCAGCCCGGCTCTCAGGGGGTCAGACTAAGGAATGCAGCAAAGCCGCTGAGCCGAGAAGACCAACCAATCATGCAAATCAGAGCTCAGACAGAGAGAGAGCGAGACTGAACGATCAGAATTAACACAAATTCCTCTGCTCTGTCTCAGTCTCTCACTCCACATGCAAACATCAGTTTGGAAAACCCAAAAAGACTAGATGTAAGTTCTAGTGAGAGAATTAAACACTGTGATCATAAAATGTCTGATTGTTTTAAAGGAAAAGTGCATTAGCATTCTCATCATGTCATTTCAAATCTGTTAAACACAAAGAGAGATGGGTCAGTGACTTGGCAGTTGGCAAACATTTTTTGTCTAAATCTATTAATTTATTCAAAAATACATTAAAATACAATTAATAAATACAATGAATACACACTGAATACAGTAACTTGCATACACCTCTGCTATCACGTGCATGTTTTTCACTTCAAAATTGAAAATTCTATATTATTTCAAGCAAGAATGTAGCAAAAAATGTCAGGGTAATACAACAATCCTGATATTATAATAAAGAAAAATCCTCATTTATAAGAAATAAATTCTTGAAAAGAAAGTGAAGTAGTTTAGCTCAATCTTTTAATTAAAAAAAAGCATCCATCAAATCATCAAGTAATGTGATGGGACCAACAAGTCATGTGGTTCATTGAACATGCAGAAGCACAAGAAAAAAAAATCTGGAATTTATATCATTGAGGGAGCACTGCAAACACTCATGACTCCGTGTCAAGGTCAGCAAGTCACTTAAAATATCAGATCATTTGACCTTTATAACAAGTTTAGTTTAGGTTGTAAAATGTCATGCGGTGTGACTCTTCAAAAATGTAAATGATATAATTTAATAATAATAATACCTTGGAAAATACAATATATTTAATACAAGTTTTTAAATATTCTATTTTATTAATATATTTTAAAATGATAATATTTAAAAGATTAAAAATAATGATTAAGATGTGTACCCTCACTTTACTGGTTTAAGGAATTACTTTTAACTTGATTACACTACATAATTTTAGAGTCATTAAATGGAATCTTTTCTTGGAAACTTTTTTCAAAATCATATGAAACCATTATATCATTACTAGTGGTTCAACCGATCACAAATCTCACAGTTCGGATCACATTACGGTTTTTGACCCACAGATTGGATCATTTTTCGGTTCAGCAAGAAAAGAAAAATATTTCAATTTAACTTGCTTTCCATTTATTACTTAAAGCGAAGTACTTCTTTGATACCTCAGCAAATACTGCTAGATTAACTAAGAAAGTTTAAACATGATTAAAGAGACAAGAGAACAGCCAGTAAAAATAAGAACAAATACACAAATTACAAGCATAGATAAATACAACAGAATATGTTACAAATAAAATAAGGTTGGTAGTATTAAAATACAGAAATTTAATAATTAATGAAAATAACACTGCAGAGTGTTCACTGCATAAATTAAATATAGATTTTTATCACAGCTGTTTTGTTGTTTGATGATCATTAATGACAGCAGCAGTATTTATAGGCCGCTGTCCGTTTAAGACCTGATGCACGGATCCCGATATAATGATACACATCACATCCGATTTCTTTCTCAGCTGTTTTCATTCACTTGAGACATAACTGACTGCGTTTACCTGAATGATTGTCGATGGGTATTTTGTCATAATTTTATGTGTATGTGTCTGTTCAGAGGATTCAGAAGAGGATTCAGCTCGGTGTTCGCACGCCGTCTTCATGTGTGTGCGGCGGCTGTGAGCGAAGAGAACAGCGCGCGAGTAACTAAGCGAGTTCCCTTTCGCCTTTTCTCACTGGAATTGTTTAAAATGTGCTTGCTTGTGTAAATACGAACAAATGATAAAGTTATACTCTATTATGGTTCAATTTTGCAATTAATACGCGGATCACATGCGTGTCGAACCGTGGGTCTTGGTCCATACGGATCACGGATCAACTGCGATCCGGTGTTACGAGATTTTCGGTTTCTGAGATTTTTGGTTTCAGTGGGCGGGGCATACATGAACATTCATGAGTTTCTGCGCGTGGAACCAGGTGGAACTGAGAATTTCAGTTCACGCTCCTTGTATCTCAGCAGGTTTAATGGAATATTTAAAAAAAAAGGTAAATATTTTACAGCATTGCACAAACCTATGCCTAAACTACATTTGTTCATCATTTTGTAACAGTTTATAATGTTTTCATTAGTTTGCACGTTTAAGAATTCATGGTAATCCGAAACTTTTGAATGTTAATGTCATGTATCAAATGCCAGAATCAAGTGAAGAATTGGTGTTTTTTTAGCTTTATTATGTCATTTTTATACAGTAGATTCTACAAGGACGTTAACATCACACTCTCTTGTCTCCAATGTTGTCTTGTTTTGGTGCATACATCTTTTTAATTTGTAACAAGGATTCAATAGTGATTCATGCTCAAAATTCAGGAAAACTTTACTTTATTAATCGCATCCTCCATGACTAACATTTTCCTGGATTTTGAGTGTGAATC
>NW_015505190.1:2833033-2850293 GCF_001515645.1 Sinocyclocheilus grahami | reverse complement strand
GTATTTATAGGCCGCTGTCCGTTTAAGACCTGATGCACGGATCCCGATATAATGATACACATCACATCCGATTTCTTTCTCAGCTGTTTTCATTCACTTGAGACATAACTGACTGCGTTTACCTGAATGATTGTCGATGGGTATTTTGTCATAATTTTATGTGTATGTGTCTGTTCAGAGGATTCAGAAGAGGATTCAGCTCGGTGTTCGCACGCCGTCTTCATGTGTGTGCGGCGGCTGTGAGCGAAGAGAACAGCGCGCGAGTAACTAAGCGAGTTCCCTTTCGCCTTTTCTCACTGGAATTGTTTAAAATGTGCTTGCTTGTGTAAATACGAACAAATGATAAAGTTATACTCTATTATGGTTCAATTTTGCAATTAATACGCGGATCACATGCGTGTCGAACCGTGGGTCTTGGTCCATACGGATCACGGATCAACTGCGATCCGGTGTTACGAGATTTTCGGTTTCTGAGATTTTTGGTTTCAGTGGGCGGGGCATACATGAACATTCATGAGTTTCTGCGCGTGGAACCAGGTGGAACTGAGAATTTCAGTTCACGCTCCTTGTATCTCAGCAGGTTTAATGGAATATTTAAAAAAAAAGGTAAATATTTTACAGCATTGCACAAACCTATGCCTAAACTACATTTGTTCATCATTTTGTAACAGTTTATAATGTTTTCATTAGTTTGCACGTTTAAGAATTCATGGTAATCCGAAACTTTTGAATGTTAATGTCATGTATCAAATGCCAGAATCAAGTGAAGAATTGGTGTTTTTTTAGCTTTATTATGTCATTTTTATACAGTAGATTCTACAAGGACGTTAACATCACACTCTCTTGTCTCCAATGTTGTCTTGTTTTGGTGCATACATCTTTTTAATTTGTAACAAGGATTCAATAGTGATTCATGCTCAAAATTCAGGAAAACTTTACTTTATTAATCGCATCCTCCATGACTAACATTTTCCTGGATTTTGAGTGTGAATCACTATTGAATTCATATTTTTAAAAACAAAATGTCACTGTCTCACATAATATCAAACATTCACACCAACACACATACACAACAAAAAGAAAACAAGTAGATGGAATAGAAAAAGAATAGTGAAAGCTAGTGTTAGAGGCCTTTTTTTAAAGAACACAAGCGCGCATGTCCGGGAAACTCATGAATATTCATGTATGCCCCGCCCACTGAACCCAAAAATCTCGTAACACCGTTTAACCACTAATCATTACATGTCTAGGCACACTAAATGTGCTTTAAATTACATTTCGCAAAATATTTTTCCTTTTCTTTATTGTGGACACTCTTATGCCATTGACTCTCACATGTATGGAAAACACATTCTGCTAAAAACTCCTTTGGGTTCCACAGAGGGAAAAAATCATCATCTAGACCAGGATTCAAACGACACGAGGGTAAGACAATTATCGCTCAATTATTTCTTTTAACATCTGTGATTTACAAAAACATGCTAAAAACCCATCAGCAACACACGTTCTCCAAGTTGAGCGGCACAAATCAGATGACCTTAATCTGGAAAGTGGAACAGTCAGGCCGTATGAATTCAACTAATTAAGCTATAGGCTTCAGATTGAATCAGCCGGTTAGCAATCATTCCAGCTCACTCGTTATAAAGGTCTCTCAATTATGATTTAGAGCTTCATCAATATTCTATTTATTGTGCGGTAATTGACGTGCACACAGTGTCCGGCGGCTGACCTAGTTCTCGGCGTCTGGCAGATTAAGTACTTGAAGTCTCTGCGCGGCCGAGCTCAAGGCCACTCAAACCCAAGGCAGAGAGCGATTTCTACTGGCTTAACTTTGGCACAAGTGCACACATGCATGCAAATACATGTAAATATTCCCCGTCTCCTTAATGCATGCGTGACCGCAGCAATAAAATGAGCTGACGTGGTGGCGCACTCAAAGATACTGTATATTAGACATGATTCTTACCGTTAATATGTAAACTCATTGGAGCACAGACGCACACAAACAAGACCATTCTTCTGCTCAATGTCTCTCTGAAACACAATGCTTACACTGTGTGTATACAGCTGCGAGGAGCTGATACTGGCTATCAAGAGGCTGAAGATAAAGTCATTGAGAGAAAAGACAGGCTTTGAGCACACACACAGAATGCTGTTGCATTTCTGACACTGCAGTTATCACACCAAGCTGTGATTCTGCTGAATGCTGAGGTGAGATCCCCAAACTGTGCATTTGATGAGCTTTTTTGGAGAGCGTCCTTACTATCCCAGTGCTTCCTGTCTGATATGAAAATCCCCATATGGTCTATTGTCATGCGCGCACACACGTAAAAACATCCTCCTTTCCAAAAAGCCCATGATGAGTTGTCCCTGTAGACGACGACATTTAACACTTTTTGGTTTTATCTTTCTCAACTCACCAAATGGTATTATTCACATGCACAAAACGGACATGTTTAATGCCTTATGAGTCTTCCTAACTCTCGACAGATGGATACTACTGCTATCTGCCCAGGAAACACAGCTGGTGCACAGGATGTGATGTCATCGTGACCAGTAGTAAACAACTGTCCAATGTCTTCCTCCAGCTTTTTTTTGAACCTATGAAGGGAGTGAGCAAGATGAGCAAGGTTTTTTTTTTTTTTTTACAATTAAACTTTTTAAAAAGGTGAATAATAGTAGTTAGAGTCAGACAGCATTAAATAATTATATAAATAAATAAATAAAAATGTATTCAATTGAACAAAAATATTTAAGTCAATAATTAACAGCTAAATTATCTGTTTTTAAAATTCTGGATTAATAAATGAAACAAAACATTTGGAAAATCGATGGAAAGTAAAATGTCTAAATAAAATTTTAAATGGAAAAATCTAACATGAAGCATGCAGTAAATTTAACCATTATAACATTATAATGCAGAGTATAAATAACAAATATTCATTGAGATTTGCTAAAGATTACATTTAGCGGTTATTAAATTATTAGTGTTTTTAAATATTAACTTTAAGTGAGTATTATATAATGGGCAAAGGTGATTTAAAAGTAAAACAGAAAGGAAATGAGCATCCATTATTAAATATAAAATATCAGCCGATACGATAAAATAAAAAAGGTGATTAGCCAATTACCAATATGTAACTTATATTTCACGCATCCCTTAATATTTTACATTTATATTGTACAACAGAAAAAATATTATATATATCTTTAATATAATACCTTACAGGCTACTCACTATTTTATAAAATCTCAAACTCACTTTAATTTAATAATACAATGAAAAATTCTACTTATTTTTCAGACATCAGTCGGTAGGAGACAAACCTTGCCAGATATGGTGATAAATGAATGACTAACGCCTGTGTTATACTTTCCGTGCGTACAGTCCGGACGCGGACATCGCGGACTACTTGCAATTATACTGCCGAAACTGTCCGCTCCGCAGACGTGTTCCATACATGCAGAGTAGCTCGGCTTGAACAATAAACAAACATGTGAACAAAGAATTGCCCAGAGTTATTGCACATCTGGCTGTCTTTATATTGTTTTATCGACGGATTGTACAGGTTCGAGTAGCAACGGGCTTCTTCACACAGCCTGCGCATGCGCAGTAGCCTACTGACATCGCGTACTTGTCCGCGCGGTCACAAAAAATGGGAGGCACCATAGCGGACACTAGCGGACTAGCGCACGTGGAAAGTATAACACAGGCTTAACTGACTGCCGGGCAGATCCACGCTAATACCATTAGCTTATGAGCTTAAACAGTACAACTAATGGGCGCAAGCCAGCAGAACCACTCTGACAGAACAGAACTGAACTGAGCAGCGCCCATAGAGACGAGATGTGGCAATCTCTCACCGTCTGTGGAGCACCGGGCCGGTTCGGAGTGATCTCTTCATACAGTGTGTTCTTAAATCCAGCCTAATCCTCTGGACCTGTGCACAGGATGAGAGGACCGATGGAGGGAGGATGAAGAGAGAGATGGAGAGATGAGTGCGGGATGAGAGAGAGAATTTTGCAGAGATGTTGCGGGTTGATCCGCTGGACTCCCGTAAATCCTTGCTGGATCTCCTGTGGCTTTTGTGACCGGGCTGCGACCAATCAAGCCACCAATTGGCCGAGCGAGTATAGCACACACATACACGTACAATATCTCTCTTTTAGGAGTCTGTGTCTTTTACTAATCCTCTTTGAGCCTAACATCACCGCAAGTTCATCTCAACTGATACTGGGATAACTTGTGTGTATGTTCATGGTATGTTCGTCCACAAATGAATTGCAGATTCGTTCTAGAAGATGAGCGTAGTGGCTTCTTACTGATTCCTTATTAGCAGACATGTTCATTTCTCTTTAGACCAAAAGTTTCCCACACAATACAATCCATTTTCAAAGCCTGCTGTTGAGCTTTCATAATTAATGCTCGCTGAGACTTGTTTATTATTAATAAACGTAATTACTTAATTCTGAGCAAAAACCCCACACCAGTGCTCCAGGCAAAAAGAAAATTACTAGGGAGCCATTTGGCTTCTACAATGAAAAATTTAGAAGCCAAATTACTTGTTTATTTGACAAATTGATGCAGTAATTGTACATTTTACGAAGCTACGAGAACGTAATTGGGTATCAGCGTTATTTAATCAGAGCGTAATACGTTATCAGCGTTGTTTATGTTCAGTAGACACCGCGAGCATGCTGAACATAAACAACGCTGATTACATTCTGGGGTGCTCTCCAAAATGGTGGAAGACGGTAACGCAGGCAGAAGAATTATTGGAATTACTATTTTGAAAATTATAACACGTTAAATTACTCCGCTACTAAAAAAGTAATCAAATTACAGTAACGCGTTACTGCCCAACACTGCTGACGTCACATAGACTATTTTACCGATGTTCTTGCTACGTTTCTGGACCTGGGAACATTGCAGTTGCATTTTTGTCTATGGAGGGTCAGAGAGCTCTCAGATTTTATCAAAAATATCTTAATTTGTGCTCCGAAGGTGAACGAAGGTCTTACGGCTTTGGAACAACATGAGGGTGAGTAATTAATGACATAATTTTCATTTTTGCGTGAACTAACCTTTTAAGCAAGTATGGTTCAGAGTAGGGGTGGGCGATATATACCAGTAGACATAGCCTAACCGGTAGAAATTGGTCACCCAGTAGATTTTGGACTATCGTCTCAGTTACACGCTCACGTGATGTTGCTGTGCTAAGTGGTCATGAAAATGTATCATTTGCACACATTTTTAAGCATTGCGGTTTAAAAACATGTGATTTTAAGCCATTGAAACGCAATCAGCAGCGAAAGAGAACTAATTTCGTAATATGCGTGCGCTGTCTGAGAGTCTGTTTCTGAGCACTATCAGAGAGGCGCATGCACGTGAAGACGGTGCTCACAGAGTGCAGGAGTATTTTTGCCGCTTTTATAGGCCTTGAAGGGTTAAATACACACTTATATGTGTCAAAATGCCCTCTTTGCAAATATCCTCATAAATACAGTCATTTAGGTCTCAAGTGAAAGCAAACAACTAAGAAAGGAAGCGCATGTGTAACAGCATATTGTATCTGGGCAGCTCTTAATGTGACAGCAGTCTAAGGCTGCGTATACACTTGGCATTAACATGCGATCACCGTGATCCGATTAAGCAGATCAGATCATCAGTCAATCAGGACATGGCGCGTTTACACTTGGCAACATCATCTGACTTCTCTATCTAGATAACCACCCGGATATATCTTTCCCACACAATATTTAAATAAGTCTGGATGGCCCCGGTGCAAAGTGCATAGTCTAACGTTACCTGAAGTGGTGGGTTATCTTTTAAAAACCATTTTCACGATGGCTGGATTGCGTTTACATTACACTGAGATCCGATCACAATGCGTCCTCGACTACCTCTGGACCAGGACATGCTGATCGGATAACATTCCGATCAGAAGCGTGTTTACACTTGTCTTTTCAATGTGTACTTGGACAACATCTGGATACAGGTTGCATGTTAATGCCAAGTGTGAACGCAGCCTAATATTCCTGCTGTCTGTCATTCATGTTGATCAAACAACAAAAGAGAGAAAATCTCTCATTGCTCTTGACTAAATCACTTTTGTAACTTTAATAAGAAGAATTTTAATTTACACAGTGAAGAATATTCATATATTTTTATACATTTGATTACTTTACACAATGTATGTAGCATTTCTTATTCATAACTACTGTATATTGTGATATATATTGTTACACTGAAATAAAATGACTGATATCGTGATATAAAATTTTGGTCATATCACCCACCCCTAGTTGAGAATGACAAATAAACAAGTCGTCTGATTTAAGCCTCAAGCTAGTATGAGGATGCTTTGGGAATCTTTCTGACTTTCAGATCCTGTTCGTAATATGCACTTTTTCACAAATCAGACATCATGACTCCCACTGTGTTTGTTTTTGCGTGCAGGACACACTGAAACACAGATAATGATATCTGACAAAGCCACATTTGGATGAATGAATTTTCCATTTGTTGCCAGTGATGACTAGATTTGTCTTTAACTGTTCCACTCAGGGAGATGGGAAATCTAAAAAAAACAGCCACTCCAAAGAGCTTAAAACTAGAAGTTGGGTGCTTTAAACCGTTGACTAAACACAGGCATATCACCAAGGAGCCAAACACCTCCCAAAATCAGATGAGTGTACTTGGAAAAGAGGCTGACTCACTGTCTGTGCAACAGCAGAAACTCTCAGGCCTTCATGGCCAGTTTGTGTTTCTGCACTGAGACATGCGCAAAATGTTAACAAGAAAGCATGCACTCCAAAACAAATCTCGCCTGACATTTGGAATAATTCTCCCGACTCACTGTAAGATGAGACTCACGGGAGAGACATGAACGAGCATGTGCATAAGGGCATGAGATGACCTCATCAGGAGGTGAGTTGCTATGGAGACAAAGTAGGAGGGAAATGACCTCTGCACAGATCCAAAGGTCAGACCTATCCCTGACTTTATCTAGCATGCACTTCAAAGTATTTCGCTAAACCCCTGACACCACGTGACTCAATGTTACAGAAGTGGGCTTGGTATTTGAGCATCCATCATTGGGATGAGTCAAAGCAACAAACAGCAATAGCAGTGTCTGCTCAAAAGATTGCTCCTCTATCAGCCCTCAAGCATTATGACTTTATACCTGCTCTAGTTGCTGTAGAGAGACCGATGGGGGCTGCTAATACCCTGATTGAACAGCCCGATTTACTTCCATAATTAGACATTTCTGAAAAGAGAATATTTAATGGACTTGATTTTGATTTGATCAAAGTAAATTATTATATTGTGGAAAGTGGCTTTTAAAATTCCATAAAATAATCTGAAAAGTACAGATGCACAATAGAAGGTAATTGTTTATGCTAATATCTGTATCTCTGTAAATTACCAAAACCACAATTGAAAACCTACAACATATAATAAACACACGTTCGTGAAGCAGAGTGGCTTTCTCGCTAGGGTTGCAAAAAGGTGGAAAATATAGAAATTTTGGAAACTTTCCAGGATTTTTTGGAATATTCCAGGGATTTTGGAAAGTTTCCGGAAATTTTCCACCCCTTTGCAACCCTATTTCTCGCACTTCGCGACTTCGTCGCCCAGTCCAGTTCCGTTTTCAGAGAAAGTGGTTGCAAGTCCTGAAAACGTACGGCTGTGATTTTGGTTACAAAATGTGTTTGTCACTACCATAAATAACTGAACTGTGTGTTAACAGAACCATATTAAGGACTCAAATACAAGACTGACAACCGTATTCTGCTGCTGTGTGAACGTGTCCTAATAGAATTTTAATATTGGCTTCTCAGCATCTGAAACCAATTGTCAGTGTATTGTTATTGGAAAGAGGGATTTGGGACATCAGCCAAAGTCATTTCAGAAGTGGAGCATGTTATTACATTTTGATGAAAAATTATGTAGACAAATATTTTATAGAATTACATGCACTGATTAATCAAGCACAAAAAATTGATTTTCCTTGAAGAAAGTAAATAGTAAATTTTTATTTTATGACTGCAAGTAAAAAATGGCAAGGGAATGAGTCAAAACACATTTACATTCAAGATACATACTCTGAAAAGAATCGTAAAGGGGTCATAGGATGCTACATGCACTTTTACAAGTTGTTTGAACTGAAATGTGTGTTGGCAGTGTGTGTACACAACCACCCTAAAATGCCACTAAGTGTTTTTTTTTTAATCTGCTCAAATCTTTACCCCTTTCTAAAATCGAGCCGATCTCAGATGATGTCACACAGACAGGCCCCTCCCACGATAGTTTGATTGACAGTAGCGTTTCAGCACAGACTGGACTGGTGTCTTAGACCCGCCCTGAGTGAGCTGTCATCAGTCCGCCATTGTTTCACCGCTGGAGCAGATGTAGACAAGAATGACTCCTAAGCGATTGAGGTGTTCTGTTGTTGGATGTAGTAATGAACATAGCAGTCGTCATTTGCTCCCGACATCTGAGCTGCTGAAGACGCAGTGGATTACATTTGTTTCTGAAGGGAATGCGCCCCTGATCTACATAAATGTATCTATGTTCATGCGAATCATTCATGATCCAGCCTCATCTACAAAAGAAGTGAGTATAATGTTTTGTAATGAATCTTTGCAAATCACCTTTCCTAATAATGTGCTAATTAGCAAGTTTCACGATGAATGCGGCTAAAGTAAACAGTCTCTCTGTGAGCAGCTCGGAAGAGAGGGGCGGGGTCAGCCGAGCTCATTAACATTTAAAGGAAAATGCAACAAAAACGGCTTGATCTGAAAAGAGCTGTTTTTGACAGGGTAAAAGAGGCGTTTTTTACACTACCATTGAGAAATTTTAACCAAACTATGTTACAGACTTTTCATTAAGACCCCAAAAAATCATATCAACTTGTGGAAAATGGGCATCCTATGACCCCTTTAAGTGAGGATGACATATATTTTCAGTTTTCATTCACTATTCATGTTCAGCTCTTGCAATTGCCTGCTTGAGATTTCATATGAACCTGCTCCACTGCAGCCACAAAAAGCTGAAGTGAGACATACACACAAACAGAAGCACACCCACACAGCTCTGCACCGCTGAGGCCCATCCCCTGATCGCAGGTCTATGGAGAGCTCTTCATCTGTGGCTGACTGAGGTCTGGGCGGAGGGATGGAGCGTAAAGTTTACTGTGAGATATGCGTGCAAGCATGCAGCACAGTCTGAACCCATGACAATAACTTGCAGGAGAGGAAAAGCTGTGCTAATAAACTAAGCAGGGGAGTGGGTAAGCTTTGCCACTTCTTTAAACATTATCCTCTGGGCAAGGAGAAATGAGATAGTGGTAAAACTAATATGCCTAAATATATTTCAGGAGTGTCTGCTTCCAACCGAAATAAGAAAAAAAGTCCACAGACAAAATCTTTGCAGAATATTTGAAGGAATTAAATTGCAAATAAATTGCAAACTGATTTACCAAAGCATAATCTCATTCACATTTCCATAAACCAGCAAGAAAATGTTTTAATAATCAAAATATTTTAATGTAAGGTTACAATTTTCAACATTTAGAAATAGTAATAATATTTTTAATAATATTTTCTCTGCATTTGCAGGCAAAGCTTACTATCAGTACAAGTTAAGCGGCTAATATTTTGGGCAAAATACTTCATTTAATAACTCATGGCTAATATTTAGCCAAATAGTTTACATTTTGCGATTATACACTGGCAATTAATTTATTTTTCAAATGAATTATTTTAAAATATTTTTCTTTGACATAAACTTATGTTTACCTGCCACGCAGAAATGAGATGTTGCAATAGAAAACAAAAACATACAAATTCTATCTAAAAATATATGACGATTCCTACAACTATATGATCATGTGTCTAAAAATACATTATACTTTTGGTGTGCTAGATTTAGAAGGTGACGCATTTTACCCCACTCTCCGCTAGCTGGACAGTTTGCTCAAACAGACTAGTGCACTAATGTAACAAAAGACACAAAGCAAAGATAACACAGTTTAATGTCTGTGAGAGTTTTAATGTGCTTGATTGAACTGAACTACATTACAGTGCTGTCGTTAGACAAAGCTTGGCAGCAGAAAATGAGGGAACATAAAAACAATTTATTTGAAGCCATTTGGAGAAAGCACCCTGCAAAACCATGATGATATCACTACACAGGCCTTCTCTCTCTTTTTGAGACACAGAGGGCGACTGCATGAGGACACAGAGAGAGAAAAATCAATCAAGAGCACAGTGTGAGTAAACACTTCAGGGTGGCACAGCCACAGATGCAAGCGCTATGGACAAGTCACGTCTGCCAGCACCAAAGCAGCGAGACACAAACACATGCAAAGAAATGTGTTGCGAAACGAGAGAATGCATCTTCCCTCAAGAAAGGCATAAGCTGTCTTCACTCCAGCTCCAAGCAAAAACAGCGAGGGAGAGACAGTGTGGGTGAATTTACGAGACACTGCTGTAAGACTCCAATTATGACAAATTGGAAGTGTTGATTATTTCTCTTGGCATTCGCAGTTATTAACGTCAATTAACAGAATTTACATTAACTCCTTCCTCCCCACTGACAACATTTTCTGTCACTGATTACATTTATCCGCCACTGAGAAGTTATTCCATTAATTCATGTTTTATACTGTTATAGGGTAGGGGGCGCTGTTCTTCTAAAATAATACGGCATCTCCGGATCTAAAAACAAGCTAAGAAGATCTGTGTAAACCAGAAATTGTTTATGGACAAGTCAGCTAATATGATCACCAAACATTCAGCAGCATGTAAAAAACAACAGCCTTTTTTAGCAGAAGTTCTGTTCTTTCTTTTTATATATTCACTGTTTACATATGCATATAACAAAATATGATCAAAAATGCTGGTGGTGACTGGCAACTGAAAATACTAGGGCCCTGAGAGTCACGATTTCTTTTGAGAAAAACTGTCATCATATCATATACAAACAAAACTTAAAGGTCTCCAGAGCAACCCGTCAAAATAAAAGTTTGGTTTAATTTGAAGAAACTGTGATAGAAATATATTACTTAATGTAATAATAATGTAATAAAAAATCTAATAAAATGGATTTCATAGGGCCCTATAATAATCTGTTGGGGAAAGAGTTAAAATACTTATTTTGTGTAGGGCAATTGCTTTATTTAGACTATGCATTCATAAGTGTAAAATATGTTTCAGAATTTCTTTATTGCTGTTTCATACATCAGTAAATAAAGATAAAGAAGATCAGCTGTCTAGAGGGTCAACTTCACACTGGCTCACTAAGCCATGAAAAACAAAACTGTTATTCAAATTTTTAACAAATTGTAAATGGGAAGTGAGCAAAACACAACAAAATTAGAACACTCTCATCCTGTTATAATGAATGACAGTGTCACTGTAAGTTTATGTTTGACTGTTTAAGCCCTGCAGTTCAGCAGAAGCTCATAGACGGTCCAGGATTTCTGGACTCTATCCACAGAATGAGTCACTTATTTACATCGAGTTGTTTACAATGTGAGAGTCCTAGTGAATACTCACTGGCTGTTACAATGTCTACATAAGCAAGGGGAGCAACATCTAGCAAACACTAAAGATTACCAACCTTTTCGCTTTGTTACTAAATACAGATATTACCGATAATAGGCAGATATTAAAATTACTATGTCTAAATTAATCATTAAAAAAAATGAAAACTAAAATCAATCATTTTAAATGATTCAAGTGAATTTAAGCATCACAACATTATAATGTATAGTATAAATAATGGATTGTAATTTAGAGATCTGCTAAAATTTTTATTAAAAAGTATTTTTAAAGATTAAGTTTCAGTGGGCGTTTTTTATGATGTCAAAGGTAATCTTCATGTAAAAACAGACAAAATTAAATGTACATTTAATTACCTTATATTCAAAATATTGGCCAATTACAATATATAGTACCGATTAGGGATGTAACAATTCACTCAACTCACGATTTGATTCACGATTTTGATTTCACGATTCGATTCACGTTTTTTTTGGGGGTGTTTTTACAAAATGAGATTTAAGACTGCCAGCCGCCACTCACTCAAGCCCACCGTGTGTGACGCTGTGTGTTTCGTTGTGAAACTACTTTGTTTGGCCTTCCAAAATAGGACACGATTAGAAATCAGTAGTTAAGTTGTATTTACAACACTGTTCCAGAACACTTCAACTCAAATATTCAGATGTGTGCAGCACATTTTATGGAGAACTGTTTCCTGATCCTCAGAGAGTAGACTACAATGCCGGCTGTTCTGACTCACAAACTGTAAGTACAATTTCATATTTAAAGGATTTGCCACTGACGATTCAATTGCGAGTTTTAAGCAGTGTAGAGTAGCGCGTGTTGTTTGTCATTTCTCCGATCACAAATGCAGACATAAGCAAGGGGATGTGATGCAACGCGTAAAAAGACAGTATAAGTCATTATAATCCATAATTATGTCCCCACTGGATGCAACAAATGCCTCGTTTATAATGGGTTTTAATGTTTTTGTCTCGTCGCTCCGGCCGGACAGGGCATCACAGTATGGTAGGGGCGTAACATTTCCATCACACGCTTGAGGTATTCGGCCAATCACAACGCACTGGATAGCTGGCCAATCTTAGCACACCTCGCTTTTCAGACTGATGAGCTTTGTAAAAATCGACACGTTTCAGAAAGGCGGGGCATAGAGGAGAAACAATAATGTACAGTATGTGGAAAATAATGTGTTTTTTTAACCTTAAACCACATAAACACATTTCATTACACCAAATACACAAAATAATGTTATTTTTAGCAACATCATATGACCCCTTTAATCTAAATTACATTGTATAATTTCGAAATTTGAAGCAAAAACAATGGTTTGACTTCAGTTTTGTGAAACTATGCATAAAAAATATCTGCATGAAACAGAAACAGCAGACGAGCTGAATGAGAGGCAGATTCACTCTCTGCCAGCAGGTGGCACTTAAAGCGTTTACTTGGTTTCCGCTGTAAACAAAGCAGTTATGCACTTATGAACTTTAATATGCATTACACAGAGGCAAGAGTACAAGAAAAAATACCATCGAAAGACAGTAAGTTCCCCTCAGACATACAGTCATATAAACTCCTACACCTATTTGAATCGCGATTTGTTTAGCATCTCAACTGATTTGAATCTTCACATATTTAATTTGATTTTCAACCGGCTCGCGGTTAATCATTACATCCCTAGTACCCATATATTGTGCATCGGTAAACAAACGTTACTGTTTCTGCCCCATGCCTTTTTTAATGAATGAATGAATGAATGAAAAGCCTCTGTAATGGACACTTCACTATTATTTAATTTTTACAATTAACTTCATTATTTTTCAATCTAAATTCTTCAGGGATCTTCACATACCTACATCTATGGGCGACATTTGACTCTCGAGTCAGGGGGAGGCAAGAAAAAAAAATATATATATATTTTTCGGATGTAGCTTATGCACCAAAACAATGTGCTACCATATTGCAACGCATTGTGTCAATACAGCGCAGTGATGAATAACTTAAAGAAGTTGCCTGTGTTTACTAAACTGTGGAACTTTGACTCTTGCTGCTGATTTGAATGGCGATGCTTCCCGTTTTAAGTGTCAGTTGATGGCCTTTAATTTTTAACCAGAAATGTGCGCGCTGCTTTTCTGATGTTCATTTAAGTTTTCCGTGTCTTTTTCTTGTGTCACTTGAAATGTGTCCGCTTTAAATCATTGTGGAAAGGTAAGGAAAAAAATAAACGATTACTTGTGGGACTATTCTGTCATAATTCACATACCATTAATTTCTGAACTTTCTACCATCCATTACTGGAAATGAAATTACAGGTTGATATGTCCCCATCTCAATAAAGTTTAGACACACTTTTAGTCCATGAACTGGATCTCGCTCAGGATGCGCACTGTCTGTGGCAAGGACCGGTTCCAGAATAAATTACTGAGGCATTTTTGTCCCATCCATTGCTTATCACTGATATTTCGAGAATGAATCCAACATTATTCCCAAAACTTTGCAGCATGTATGTGTCCGAAAAAAGAAAGTTTCATTCAAATTCTGAATGGATTATAGCCTAGAGAACACACAAAGCACGCTCCCTTTATTATCAATAAAAGAATCACTCATCAAAGTTCATCGTGATCTCACAAAGTTTCGTTATAATCAAGCTCTCTAAACTACACAATAAATCTCTTATTTGCATCTCGTCTGCACTTAGTTAGTCATGAGATGATTCACGAGCGTGGAAAACTCCGGTTCTTTCAGCAGTGAGTGAATTCTAAAAACTCTAAACGTTTCTGATTGGCCATTGTGTTGAAGAAATCAACAGATATGTCTTTGATTGTCTACATTGCTCAACGCTGCAAAAACACGTTAGATAGTTTGCCAGATCTTTTAATTGCTTTTGCTTTCGTTTGAGAGTATTTAGCAGCGTCTTAAAGACAGTATAAGTCATTATAATCCATAATTATGTCCCCACTGGATGCAACAAATGCCTCGTTTATAATGGGTTTTAATGTTTTTGTCTCGTCGCTCCGGCCGGACAGGGCATCACAGTATGGTAGGGGCGTAACATTTCCATCACACGCTTGAGGTATTCGGCCAATCACAACGCACTGGATAGCTGGCCAATCTTAGCACACCTCGCTTTTCAGACTGATGAGCTTTGTAAAAATCGACACGTTTCAGAAAGGCGGGGCATAGAGGAGAAACAATAATGTACAGTATGTGGAAAATAATGTGTTTTTTTAACCTTAAACCACATAAACACATTTCATTACACCAAATACACAAAATAATGTTATTTTTAGCAACATCATATGACCCCTTTAATCTAAATTACATTGTATAATTTCGAAATTTGAAGCAAAAACAATGGTTTGACTTCAGTTTTGTGAAACTATGCATAAAAAATATCTGCATGAAACAGAAACAGCAGACGAGCTGAATGAGAGGCAGATTCACTCTCTGCCAGCAGGTGGCACTTAAAGCGTTTACTTGGTTTCCGCTGTAAACAAAGCAGTTATGCACTTATGAACTTTAATATGCATTACACAGAGGCAAGAGTACAAGAAAAAATACCATCGAAAGACAGTAAGTTCCCCTCAGACATACAGTCATATAAACTCCTACACCTATTTGAATCGCGATTTGTTTAGCATCTCAACTGATTTGAATCTTCACATATTTAATTTGATTTTCAACCGGCTCGCGGTTAATCATTACATCCCTAGTACCCATATATTGTGCATCGGTAAACAAACGTTACTGTTTCTGCCCCATGCCTTTTTTAATGAATGAATGAATGAATGAAAAGCCTCTGTAATGGACACTTCACTATTATTTAATTTTTACAATTAACTTCATTATTTTTCAATCTAAATTCTTCAGGGATCTTCACATACCTACATCTATGGGCGACATTTGACTCTCGAGTCAGGGGGAGGCAAGAAAAAAAAATATATATATATTTTTCGGATGTAGCTTATGCACCAAAACAATGTGCTACCATATTGCAACGCATTGTGTCAATACAGCGCAGTGATGAATAACTTAAAGAAGTTGCCTGTGTTTACTAAACTGTGGAACTTTGACTCTTGCTGCTGATTTGAATGGCGATGCTTCCCGTTTTAAGTGTCAGTTGATGGCCTTTAATTTTTAACCAGAAATGTGCGCGCTGCTTTTCTGATGTTCATTTAAGTTTTCCGTGTCTTTTTCTTGTGTCACTTGAAATGTGTCCGCTTTAAATCATTGTGGAAAGGTAAGGAAAAAAATAAACGATTACTTGTGGGACTATTCTGTCATAATTCACATACCATTAATTTCTGAACTTTCTACCATCCATTACTGGAAATGAAATTACAGGTTGATATGTCCCCATCTCAATAAAGTTTAGACACACTTTTAGTCCATGAACTGGATCTCGCTCAGGATGCGCACTGTCTGTGGCAAGGACCGGTTCCAGAATAAATTACTGAGGCATTTTTGTCCCATCCATTGCTTATCACTGATATTTCGAGAATGAATCCAACATTATTCCCAAAACTTTGCAGCATGTATGTGTCCGAAAAAAGAAAGTTTCATTCAAATTCTGAATGGATTATAGCCTAGAGAACACACAAAGCACGCTCCCTTTATTATCAATAAAAGAATCACTCATCAAAGTTCATCGTGATCTCACAAAGTTTCGTTATAATCAAGCTCTCTAAACTACACAATAAATCTCTTATTTGCATCTCGTCTGCACTTAGTTAGTCATGAGATGATTCACGAGCGTGGAAAACTCCGGTTCTTTCAGCAGTGAGTGAATTCTAAAAACTCTAAACGTTTCTGATTGGCCATTGTGTTGAAGAAATCAACAGATATGTCTTTGATTGTCTACATTGCTCAACGCTGCAAAAACACGTTAGATAGTTTGCCAGATCTTTTAATTGCTTTTGCTTTCGTTTGAGAGTATTTAGCAGCGTCTTGTATAGTGGCCGACCGATATATATATCTCCAAGGCAGATATACCGGCTGATATTTGGCATTTTTCAAACATCGGCATCGGCCGATAAGTTTTTCTGTTTGGCCGTTGCGTTCGAGTCGGGACTTTTATTTTGACGGGGCTGAGAACGGCAGCACCTGCGCACACAGTGTTCACATTCTCCTTGTTCGCTGTCGTTGTTAACAGTTCTGTCTAATACGGACAGAAATCTGTCTAATAATCCGTTCGAACTGTTAAACAAAGGAATTAAAATGTATACAAAAAAGTATTATAACTATTGCTTTTATATTATTAGTAATAGAAAGGCAAACATTATAATACTTTCTCGTTTGCCATCAGAATTTAGCAAATACGCATTTATATAATTTAAACAAATCTTTGAATGACTAATGAACATTTAATTTAAAAAATCTTGCAAACTTAGTCAAATCCAGCTGTGAGATCTTGTGAAGTGTGCATTTGTATCCTGCATGATCACGTGTACGCTGCGTGACGATCGGTCCGTGCAAATTGAATGCGGACAGGTGGAGATTTCAGCTTTACTGGAGATGCGCGATCGACAAACTTTAAACTCGTGATTTCAAATTATGCTGTGCTTCATGCTTTTGCCCAATGTCATATTGATGTAATTTCCACTGTATGCTGTAAATGTAAAATGAGTGTTCCCTTGGCTTTATTTGAAAAAATGTGATTCCCAATGCACACAAACTTACTAGAATACGG
>NW_015505190.1:2811300-2829159 GCF_001515645.1 Sinocyclocheilus grahami | reverse complement strand
ATTGCTCAATTGCTCAACGCTGCAAAAACACGTTAGATAGTTTGCCAGATCTTTTAATTGCTTTTGCTTTCGTTTGAGACAGCGTCTTGATAGGGAACAGGTGTCGGGGAGCAATCAGGGACAGGTGCCAGGCTGATGGGAAATGTAGTGTGGGAAGGAAACTAGTACTCTGGTGATGGAGCCCTCTGGTGGCCCGAAGAGAGAGTAACAGGAGCGCTCTCCGTGACACTAATAATCCGTTCGAACTGTTAAACAAAGGAATTAAAATGTATACAAAAAAGTATTATAACTATTGCTTTTATATTATTAGTAATAGAAAGGCAAACATTATAATACTTTCTCGTTTGCCATTAGCATTTAGCAAATACGCATTTATATAATTTAAACAAATCTTTGAATGACTAATGAACATTTAATTTAAAAAATCTTGCAAACTTAGTCAAATCCAGCTGTGAGATCTTGTGAAGTGTGCATTTGTATCCTGCATGATCACGTGTACGCTGCGTGACGATCGGTCCGTGCAAATTGAATGCGGACAGGTGGAGATTTCAGCTTTACTGGAGATGCGCGATCGACAAACTTTAAACTCGTGATTTCAAATTATGCTGTACTTCATGCTTTTGCCCAATGTCATATTCGTGTAATTTTCACTGTGTAACGTATGTAAAATGAGTATTACTTTGGCTTTATTTGAAAAAACATGATTCCCAAATCCCGATGCACACAAACTTCCCAGATTACTGAGTGCCCTGTTGGTTACAGTGTTTACTTCCTTTTTAATTATATTTTTATTAAATATTTATTTATTTGTGAAAAAATACTTTATCATTTAAAGTATAAGTATGTTTATTTTACACATTTATTATTTAATCCATTTTCAAATTATTTAACGTTTCTTAAATGTTAATTAAAATTAATAAAATGTTATCAGCTTTATATCGGCCATCGGCCACCCTGCTTTCCATCAGCTGTCAAAAAACCAATATCGGTCGACCACTAGTGTAGTACCCCCATACAACCGGGCCTGGGCTTACAAAAGAGATTCCATGACTGACGATATGGGATTTGGATATGGGATGGCAATTGCCAATGTCGCCCATGCCTACATCCTTCTTTCCAAGTCACTGCATTGCTCTGCTAAGCATCATGCTATGTAGCTGTAAATTAGGTGCAAACTGTCTGTTTCATAAACTCTGGAGACCAGCTACATGAACATGAACACTGTTAGGCTTGGTTTCCCATCGACTGAGAAGCGATACAAGCTCAATAAGCTGAAAATGAGGACTTAGCATTGCAGAATGAGGTCTGTGGAGACAGTTAGGACAACAGTGGCTGAGTCTGAGCAAGCAAGCTGTTCTGTCCCCTAAAGCAAACTTAAACAACATTTAGCAGGTAATCTAACTATGGTAGCTGTTTGCAAGTAAACAGAGTTAGAGCGAATAAAAATATGAAAATATTTGTCACATTCGTGTGAGATGTAATTTACAGACATCAAATTTACATGAGTTATATGGGGAGATACAATAAGATAAATGTATTATTATTATTATTTGAATAAATTATTTATGCATTTATTTAAATGTAAAATAAAACAGAGAAAATCATTCAGATTGGCTGTGTTTGACTGTGTAGCGTCACACATCATTTTTGTTTTTGGTGTAGAAAAACAAATTGCTCATCACTGGGCTCTTGTTGCGATGCATCTTTGTTAGTTTAGCGATTAACACGGACTACTTGCTGATTTAGATGTTCTCATGCATTAAGTTAACGATTAACAAAATGTAAAGAGTCTTCCCTTCCCCATTGTGATCCAGTGTTTAGAATCACTGAGATACTATTAGAGTTTTTAATATTAGGCTAAATATTTTAGTTTTTAGTTTTTATATTAGTTTTTTTTTTTTTTCATTTTCAGCTTTCATTTTATTTTTTGTAATTTTATTAGTTCTTTTTTAATATATTACCTAGGTTTTTTAATATTTCGGTTATTTCAGTTAATGTTTATTTTATTTAGTTTATTTACTTATAAGTAGCACAAATTTTTTTATGGCTTTAGTTTTAGTTAACAATAATAACCCTGTTGTGACCTCCCAACTATTGCAAAAGGAGAAACAGTTTGCTAGCATAAAAGCTACGGCTAATCACAACAAGACCTCTGCACCGCTAATGGGTGAGATTCAATTAGCCCTGAAAGACTTTTCCCAAATACTGGTGTGTAACAAACTTGAGCTGGCCTGTCCATTAGTGCTACTGTTTTGCATTGGTGTTAACAGGTTCAACTCAGCCCTGTTCCTTTAGACAAGTCTGTCTCTGATCCCTTTTGGCTAAGGATGACCTATTTCCATAAAACACTCTCTGTACTCGGAGAAGGCCACAAGCACTGTCAAACGCACACGCTAACAGCAGGGCATCCAGCACATGCACACACACTTACAGTTTTCTTCTCCAAATCTGCACGCCAGAAGACATTTCAATGATGTCATAAGGCACATAATGAGGTCACCTGTCATCTCATCGTCTAACCCTTCATTACTGCAACATGCTCAAACTCAGCACCATAAAAACATGTGAAACTTTAAAGTTATTAATGTAGAACTATTCTTCCCTCAGTGGTGGACCAAATACAGTGATACAAGAGCTCTGTGTTCACAAAATAAAATGCCACAAATGATGCTACAGCTAATAATAATACACATCTACATACAATTTCATTTATTTTGGGGGTCATTATGCTTTTTCTTTAAAAAAAAATAATTATTTTATTCAGTGAGGAATGAGGATATTATTAAATTAATCAAAAGTGATAATAAAGACCAAAATCATGAAAACATGTATCACAGTTTCCACAAAAATTTTACTGTTTTCAAAATCATTATTAATAAGAAATGTTTCCTGAGCACCAAAAGGATCATTTGGCACTTTTTAAAATAAATTAAAATGGAAAACAGTTATTTTAGATGGCAATAATATCTCACAATATTATTGTTTTTACTGTATTTTTGCAACAAATAATCTAATCAATGCATCCTTGAAAAGCATAAGTGACTTTTGAACAACCATAATGTATATTCAATATGGTGCGATACCAATATATTACAAAATAATAATAATAGCAATATGGCGCTGATACATTGTGCATCTCTAAAATTTTTACTGCATTTTTAGATTAATCTTTTTTTTAAATGTCAAGTAAGATTCAAAATCGCAACCTCTCAGACTTTTTCACATCAGCTCAAGCGAGAAGCTGAGCCCCTGTAAAACTGAAATCCTAGAATCGCCCCCGTCTCAATGTCACATCCCCTCTTTACCTCCACTCACATTCACACAACGCAGCTCTCTCTTCAACGGCGTAACCCAACCTCCATTCCAGTTTCTGTTCTTCTCAGTACACGCGTCTGTAACTCGACCAACATCCCAGTTTCTATAGTTCTGTTCAGCACATGTCTCTTTATCACGATGTAATCTGCCTGTTTCCTTTGTGCCTCTGCTATCCGATCTAAAGCCAGTCACTTTACATCCTGAGCCATTATACCATCCGCCACTTAATATAGTTTAATGTCTCTGACTTCATTAGGAGACGGAAACAAGTGGACAACTAACTCATTACTCCAGTCTATTCCCGATGTTCTGCCAGATGCTCTATTGAACCATTTCCAGATATATATTTTTTCCTTTGTGCCTCTGCTATCCGATCTAAAGCCAGTCACTTTACATCCTGAGCCATTATACCATCCGCCACTTAATATAGTTTAATGTCTCTGACTTCATTAGGAGACGGACACAAGTGGACAACTAACTCATTACTCCAGTCTATTCCCGATGTTCTGCCAGATGCTCTATTGAACCATTTCCAGATATATATTTAGTTTTTCTACTGAAGGAGGTTCAAATGAGTTTTACTACCACAATACTTGCCTATAATATTTTGGTCATCATCACAGAACATCAATTCAGATCACTGTCTCTCAACTGACACAGATCAGAAAATTATGATATTGCATTTAGGTCCTTATACGCTCGAAGGCAAAATGATTCATTGCTAAATATGAGTAAGGCTAGAGAAAGAATCTCAGAGAAAGATAGACTGAACGAAACAGAGGAGGAGGGAAAGAGAAAGAGAGAGAATGATAGCAAGGGAGACGTGAGGAGCAAAGATGAAAGGAAATCAAAGTAGGATCCCAATGCGTGGAGAAGGGGATCTCCTGTGATTAATCATCCTCCAGCCCACTATGAGAAGAAATAATCTTGTTAATGTCAACGATGCCAAATATGCTCCAAATGCAGTTTCAGGATGTGGGGATTCAAAATGGCCGCTTGAAGATGATGTCACGCTATCTGTTAGACAGCCTAACGTAAAGAACATCTGTGGCCGATGGGCCACAAATCAAATCAGTCCTAATGAGCTTTAATTTCATTTCAGATCAGCATTGAACAGTGCAACATCGGCTCAAAAAAACCTGTCAACATTTCCTACAGATATTTCCCCTAATCGAATGAAAAATCTTAGAGATCATCTTTATGGTGAATTTGTTAGCCGGTGGACCATGAGCTGGAGAGCTGCATCTCTACAGCAATAAGAGTTTGGAGCAAATCTCATTACAGCCCAGCTGCCTCTGTTAGACAAACACATGGCTGGAACTTTAAGTGCACCCAGAAGTAAAAATTCTCTTAGCATTTATTCAGCCTTATGTCATTCCACATCTGTATGACTTCTTTTCTTTTCTAGAACATCAAAGAAGATACTTTAAAGAATGTTGGTAAATACACCATTTTGGTGACCAAACACTGAGACCAAATATCATCATGCTCCACACATCCCTTATATATTAGACACATACAGAACATGCTTCTAATACTACTCAAAACTTACCAATATTCAGGTGCCGTTTCCATATTTTCACTTTTCTTTTTCAAAAGTAACTTTGGTGTCGGAGGAATATTCTGCTGATCTCATCGGTCTACTGCTCCAACGCTCACAGGACAGTTCCCCGTCTCTGTCTGGCCAGCTTTCTTTCTACATGCCCTGATGTTTCAGTTCCTCACATCATTTCAAGTGAAACCGTTTTAGTTACTAAATGTGAACATGTAGGGTTATTACAGTTTACTAAAACTACAACCATAAAAACAAGTTTGTTATTTGAAATAATATAAACATTACCAGTAAGTTAAAGTTTTCGATTTACTTTCTGTTAAAACCATTTATAGATTGATTTCCTCAAAAAATTTAAATATCGTGGTTGTGTGGTGCTAAACATTGTTCTATTTGAGTGTTCAGACCAGTCCAACATAGCAACACTGCCTCAACCAATGGCGTGGATTTGGGGGCAGGGCTATCTTAAATCCTAAACCTGTTCTTAAAACTATATGTACATTCTTAAGGCCGGGACTCACAAGTCGACTTCAAAGAACTAGCGGTGATGAAAGCCGACGGTGTTGTCGCCTCGCGTCGGCAGTGTCTGGACCAAAAGGTTGCACTTGAACACACCGCACAGACTACAGCCGACTGCAAACTAATACGTGCGTTCTGCACCTGTGTGAGAGGAATTAGCCTAACTGTCTATATCAGCAGCTTTGAATAGTAAATATTCGTCATTCAAAAGGAGAAACCAAAACAAACATATACGAGATAAATGCAGATATACGAAACGTAAATAAAGCAGAGCTTGCTTATCATTTTGAACATCAGTAATGTTGATAACTTTCATCATTTTAAGCGACTCATGTTGTTATGAAAACATTCGCATATTGGAATTAGTGGTCGACCGATGTTGGTTTTTTGACAGCCGATGCCGATATCTTGGAAAGCAGGGTGGCCGATATAAAGCAGATATCATTTTATTTATTTTATTTCGTATTTAAGAAATTTGAAAATGGATTAAAAAAATAAATGTGTAAAATAAACATGCTTATACTTTAAATTCACAAATAAACAAATATTTAATAAAAATATAATTAAAAAGGAAGTAAACACTGTAATCATCAGGTCACTCAGTATTCTGGGAAGTTTGTGTGCATTGGGAATCACATTTTTTCAAATAAAGCCAAGGTAACACTCATTTTACAAACAGCACACAGTGAAAATGACAAGAATATGACATTGGGCAAAAGCATGAAGCACAGCATAATTTGAAATCACAAGTTTAAAGTTTGTCGATCGCGCATCTCAATGACGCTGAACTCTCCCTCCTGTCCGTATTCAATTCGTACGGACCGACCGTCATGCAGAGTACACGCGATCGTGCAGGATACAAATGCACACTTAAAGGGGGTCATATGATGCTTTTTTAAAGATCATTATTTTGTGTATTTGGTGTAACAGAATATGTTGACATGCTTTAATGTTCAAAAAACACATTATTTTTTAAATACTGTACATTATTGTAGGTCCTCTATGCCCCTCCTCTTCGTTTTCTACAAAGTCCCTCCTTCCGACAAGCGCAGTATGCTCTGATTGGCCAGCTGACCCAGTGCATTGTGATTGGCCGAACACCGCAAGCACTCGTCGGAAATGTAACGCCCCTTACCATAATCGCGAGCTTCATCTTTCAAAATAAATGTAAAGACAGTAAATAATGTCATTAGTTTTACAATCAGTTCAAGACTGAAAGGGTAACAGACACAGTAATGATGCAGTACACAAGCCGCGGGTAAGACAGCTGATTCTACTGTGATGTGACGCTGTCTCTCTCTCTCTCTCTTTCACACACACACACGCGCGCGCGCACACACACAATGCGCAAAACTCCGCATTTGAACAATGAATAGCAAATACTTAAACTAATAACAAAACAGTAGCTGATTCAGAAGCGCCAGATTGTCATAGCAAAGTCAGAATTACCTCCTCTCCTAGGTTCACGAAACGGTCATTCATAAAATGCATTAATGTTCTGTTGTAAGTAATCTTAAAGATTCCTAAATGCATCTACTTTCGGAAGGCCAAATAAAGTGCTTTTGCTTTCGCCTAGAAACACACAGCGTCTCCCTGACACGCTGCTTCAACACTAACTGCGGTTACTGAAACCACGCCTTCTTTCTTTGAGTGCACATTTGGCGCATTATGCAAATATTCCCACATAGTGACCTACACTCTTAAAAATAAAAGGTGCTTCACAATGCCATAGAAGAACCTTTTTGTCTAAATGGTTCCATAAAGAACCTTTAACATCTGAAGAATCTTTCTGTTTGACAAAAGGTTCTTTGTGGCGAAAGAAGGTTCTTCAGATTATAAAAATGTAAGAAAGAGATGGTTCTTTAAAGAACCTTTGACTGAATGTTCTTTGTAGAACTAAAAATGGTTCTTCTATGGCATCGCTTGAAGAACCTTTTGAAGCACCTTTATTTTTAAGAGTGTAGATATGTGGGGGCGTGTTAGAACGAGCCGTTTTAGGGGGGCGTAGCAGAGTCTTAACTTTGATAAAGAATATCTCTTTGGTTTTGAGACTTTAGTCTTTGCAACTTCAGGGATCTTATCTATGCACAAACAGCTTGTAACACTCCAAAGAGAAAGGAAAACATGAAATCGCATCATATGACCCCTTTAATAAGATCTCACTGCTGGATTCGACTAAGTTTGCAAGGTTTTTGAAATTAGATGTTCATTAGTCATTCAAAGATTTGTTTAAATTATATAAATGTGTATTTGCTGAATGCTGACGGCAAACGAGAAAGTATTATAATGTTTGCCTTTCTATTACTAACAATATATAAGCAATCGTTATAATACTTTTTTGTATACATTTTAATTCCTTTGTTTAACAGTTCTATCTGATTATTAGACAGACTTCTGTCCATGGACAGAACTGTTAATGACGACGGCGAACAAGAGGGAGAATGTGAGCACTGTGTGTTCAGGCACTGGCGTTCTCAGCGCCGTCAAAATAAAAGTCCCGCCACGAACGCATTGGCCAAACAGAAAAACTTATATTTGAAAAATGTAAATATATCGGTCCACCACTAATTGGAATGCTTGGGTAAGATCACGTCAAATTAAAACAGCCTTCTGTGCCACCTTAATTTACTTACTAGTTTTCAACACTTTCGCTTTAATTCTCAGGCACTGACTCATTCGCTAAATTGAACGTCCAATCAGAGTTCTCACTCGCCCCGACGTTGATTCAACATGTTGAATTAGGCAAACTTCCGCCGACGAGAGCCAACATGTGGAACACACCAAACAAACTAACCCGACCAATGGCCTGACGTTGTCCGACAGCTGACTGTCGTGCTTGGTGTGTCCCGGCCTTTTAAAATAAAGGCTCCAAAAGAGTGTTTTTGCAGTGATGCCATAGAAGAACTTTGGTTCCCCAAAGAACCTTTCAGTGAACAGTTCTTAAATGACCATTTTAAAGAACATTTAAAAAATCTAAAGAACCTTTTTCCACTATAAAGAACCTTTTCTGCATTTGAAAGGATCCATGGATGTTCAAGGTTCTACATGAAATCATCGATGCCAATAAAGAACCTTTATACACTCAAAAATACACTCTTCAAAAAATTCTTCAAACCAATTTAGCTAAAAAAACACTCTATATTCAAACTCTTGCCATTCTCTTTAACATATATGTTTCTTTGTCCATTCAATGACTGATGGAGAGAAAACAAAAAAATGAATGCAATTCTGTTTCTGATTTTTTTTTTTATCACTTCAGCTGTAACTCAATGAGTTTCCACTATGCATTCATGGATGTTGATGTATGTAATACAGGTGTCTGCATACAAGAAGGGTCACAATGAGCAAACCATATTTTAGGATAAACATTTAAACCATCTACAACATTAACACTATTTCTAGTAACTTAGATCTGCAATCTTGAAGAGATCAGGCTGGGCAAACTTTAAACCGAACAAACAGATTGAGATTAGATATGAAACTTGAGCAAACTGTGGATTCTGACTGCGAGGAACGAGCATGAAAGGTTATGAAACATTATTTGTTTGCAGTCATTTCTATTTAAGGCCTATGTATTAAAATATGGCCTCAAAGGTCCCGCCTCGTCTAGCAGCCGCCATCAATCGGCCCTCTGGAGATCCCCATTAACCCAAATGTCAATATCAGAGCGCTTCACAAGTGCTAACGGAGGGTCTTAATCTAATCCATTACCGATGACCCTGGACAACAGTCTTAGGCTTTCCTTCATAAGCTTTCGCTCTCCCAACCTCTCATGTCAGACGTTGCCAATGACGGTCAATGGCACTTTAACTTCATCATAACTTATTCATTGCGTCATGCGACTTTTAATTCAGTTCCACCCTCGCTTCGACATTGCCTGTCCAGGAAAGCGAGTCGGACGCTGGGTTACCGAGGAACAATGGCATTCCTGTGCTCTGTGATGCCAGGTGCCGGCAGGAACACGATCCCTTCCATCTGTCTGTCTGTTCTGGCAAGCGCTTGGCCAGGCCCGGGCAGCAGCTATAGGGAGAGTCACAGAATGGGACTATTGTTCCAAAGCCTCTTGGAGGAACACACTAAACACCCCCCCTTCCCCAACACAAACATTGACGAATGCACACCAGCATAAACTCGCACATCAAGAATGAAGCTAAAGGCAAGCGCACAGTAGCGTGTCAAACCCACTGTCAGTCCAAAAACATGCTCCTCACTCGCCCAGTCGAGCGGGCGCATGCACATGCCGAGTACTGTAAGCATTAAGGATGCACATCTGCAGTTCTGCTGAAGTCCTGCTGAGAGGGGAAACAGCATGATGCGCTGCACAGCCCGGTCCCGTGGAATATGATTCATCTCCTATAAATGTAGGACCCAGCAGCCTCTCCAAGATTTCTCAGCACTGAGCTACTTCCACATCTGCCTGACCTTATCTTTTCTATTGCCAAGAAAATTATGTTATTAATGACTTTTTGGATTTTCAAGTTAATCATGATGAAACGGAAGCAGCAGCAGATATTTTTTTCTAGATCACGATGAACGAAGATGAGTGACGCTTTTTAGTCATAAAGTAAAAACGGAAACATTTTAAGTGACAAGGGAAAAAGACACGGAAAACTTCAGTGAACATCAGAAAAGCAGCATGCACATTTATGGTTAAAAATGAAAGGCCATCAACTGACAAACGGAAAGCATCACCATTCAAGTCAGCAGGAAGAGCCAAAGCTAGTCCACGGTTTACTAAAGGGTGGCAACCTCGTTATTCTTGACTGTGTTGGATTGACTGCTTTGATGCGTTGCAATACGGTAGGGCATTGTCATCAGAATAAAAATTTATTTAGCTTTTATTTATTTAATATATATATATATATTTTTTTTTTTTCCTTGAATTTCATGTGAAATGTTCACGCGATATTACTGTAATTTTACATTCCGACTTGTAAAAACCATTCACGTCCTCGTCCTTTTTATGAGCCATTTTCTCGTTTCTGAAGACGGCCCCCAGCAATCACATAAGCACAGCTCTTTAATTGTGCCTAGTCTCTGGTCAAACGTGCTCAAACCACTGTAGCCTAATGCAATCTATTAACTACGCACATCATAACGTTTTAGACAAGTAGGCTACCATATTATGACAAAATATTTTAATTAGACTGAATTTGTATTTAACCTGATCACGTTTAATAAAGAGACATTTTAAGTTTAATTATAAAGCCGCATTTCCACGATTATTCAAACGACAAACAAATTATACAGCGAGCAAAGAACATTTACATTATCAAAGAATAGTGTAAGCACTCTAAAAAAAAGCTATAATCAGTGATGTTGTCTGTAGTGTACGATGAATTCATCTCTTATTTACATCGCATGTACATCTGCACTAGGGGTGCTCCGATTGATCAGCTACCGATCACTACCAGCCGATAATCGCTTTTGGAATGATTGATCGGCGGTCTCTAAAAAGGCCAATCTTAAAAAACCAATCTCAAGCTGATGACGCTCCTGCCTAGAGAAGGTTTGGCACAACATGCAGCACGACACCGTCTCAGTCTCTGTCCAGCGCAGGTGAAATAATTATAATGCTGAAGGTGAGGTACTCACCTTCATATTTCTTAATTAAATAACTTATAAAGTAATTTGAAAACCTTGTGTGAGGCATAATTTCACAAACAGCATGAGTGAATCACTGCACGCACGCTTTCTCTCAAAATACGCAAATGTGTTCAAATCACCACTCATCGCGTCTGTCTATAAGCGAGCTGCCCGCTGCACAGTTGACACAGGAATTGTCACTTGCACAATCGAGGCAGTGTCACATCGTCACTAAAGTTTATAAATTTGCAGTGCGAATGTGGTGCGTATTTTTTCCACGCTCATGTTAACAGATTAATAAGCTGTCCGGTAGTGTGTTCCAGGAGCGGTGTGTCTGCAGCAGTGCAGAGATGGTTTCCGCACCGAGTCTATTTTTGCTGCACTGCAAGTGCTGAATTAAAGCAGGATTGCATTTAATAAAGATTTAAATGCAAAAGGAAAGGCAGTAGAGCTGACTATTTCTGTCTATGGTAAGTTTGTGATAACTTAAGAAAAGTAGTTAAAATTTTTGCCACTTGCTTGAGCAACTTAATATATAAATCCAAAAGTAAATGCAAAAGTAAAAAGCATTGAATAATGTGTTGCTTATATTTATTGTGTTTAAACATGTCTGTGAAAGATTGTAAAACTGTACTGTGTAAAAAAAGAATTGCAATGCTTAAAAAGCATTTTCAGTGACAATGTTTGGATTTGAAATCAAAATGATGGATAAATGTTGTGTTTGTGGTAAACAGCCACGGATCAGTAGCGGACTCCTGTGTGAAAGCTGCTTCTCCTCTCACAAGAGACACCTAAGAGGGGAATTCCCCCCATTTTCAAAAATGAAATTCAGGCCCTGAATAAACGTCTAAAATCCTGATTGGAGTATCACTATAAATAGTTATTAATGATAAAAAGAAGGCTTTAAAAAGATCGTTATCGGCGATCGGTATAGGCAGATTCTGATTTCTGTGATCGGCCTCAAAAATCCTGATCGGAGTACCCCTAATCTGCACTTTGTTGTTTCTGATGAGAGATTCGCCAAAGTGCACTGACCAAAACTTTTGCGTATCAGCGATGATAATATTTAGTAAAATCCCCTTAAATTATAGAAATATTAAAGAAAAAATTCTTGAACTTAAATCACAAAAGCACAAATATATATTGTTTGCATATAACTCTGTCTTCATGTTAATCTATAAGATTAATCTATTTAGATCTATAAGATCTATTGTCAAAAATCCCCCACCATGGCCCCGCCCCCCAGCACCCCCCAGATAAAATATGTTCCCGCGGCTATGCATAAATCTGAGTGTAACCGATTTATGCAAAAAGGAAAAAAGTGTGGGGTGGGAGTCTGGTTCTATTTAGTGGTTGTTGATTGGATTTTGAGATGTGGTTGATTTTAAAGGGGTGGAGTTTAAGCAGACAAAATTATTGGAGATTTCTGGTATACATCACCACAGAGTCAGTCATTTTCATGATCAAGTTATGACATTTTTATTATTATGAGGTCAATTTAAAAAAATGAAACATACATGAATAAACCATTCACAATATGATCTTTAATATGCATTTATTAAATAGTGTGAATGTTTATATCATGCCAACTTTAAGCATCAATCATTGGTTAAATCTACTAATTAATTAAATCTACCAATATGTCTAGGCTATGAAAAAAGACTGCAGCATCAAAACACTGCCTATCGCAGTTTAGCAAAATATGGTGTCTGTTTATCAATTTATAACAACTGAATGAATTTTCTGTTTCCTATAAGAAAATGCCTTCATTATTATCATAACTGGGTTTTTTTCCGTTAAGAATGTTCATTATGTTATCCATTCATTATTTTTTTCAACTGCATGAAAATATCACCCTATTAGTGAAAGCTAGTGTTATTTTAACTGGGGGTTTTTTTTTTTATTCAAATGGTTCTTTATTACTTTTTTTGCATTTTCTTTTTTTTATCTTTTCCCACCATATTTTACCAGAGTTTATATTACTCTACATCCTTTTTAAATTTACATCTCATGTCTATTTTCATTTTATTTTGCTACTTTATTCTACTTTTTTGTATAATACTATAATATTGTTTTGTAATGTTACTGTCAGTTGAGCTTTTGGAGTTACATACAGTAACTGTAAAATTTAATTAAAAAAACAATTAAATTAAAATCTGCCAGACAAAATCTTGTGTTAATGCTATGAATTATTTACCAAAAAAATATCAAAACAATACTGCACAGGCTAGAGATATATTGCAGTCTCAAAGCGATGCTTTGCCTCTACCCTTTTCGGTTTAATGTATTCTCCAAGCTCAGCTACCATTTGATGCCCTCAGGCTACGCTTTACCCCCTCACACACTGGGACTATCAATTCCCCCAACTAAAGCATGCATGTAGCCGGGGGTCTGTCCAAAATCCACAGCCCGTGTGCTGTTTAGAGCCGAGAGGAAGGCAAGTGAAAGCAGCAGCAGATAAATAATGGATAGCTCGTTCTCTCCTCTGTGAGAAATCATGACAGATCCGTTCCTGCACCCTCTGCTTGTACAGCTTCATTTTTGACTCTAGGGGTCCGCCACCCGCCACCCACAATCTCCACGCTCTCATCTTCTAATAGTCCTTCCAGTGATTACTGAGACATACAGTGCCGTGAAAAGGTTTTTGCCCCCTTGCTGTTTTTTTGTACCCTCCAATGTGGCTGAATTGAAACAATTCTGCAAAGAAGAGTGGGCCACAATTCCTCCACAGCGATGTGAAAGACTCATTGCCAGTTATCGCAAACACTTGATTGCAGTTGTTGCTGCAAAGGGTGGCACAACCAGTTATTAGATTTAGGGGGCAATTACTTTTTCATGTAGTGCCAGGCAGGTTTGGACAGTTTTTTTCCCTTAATAAATGAAATCATTCTTTCAAAACTGCATTTTGTATTTACTCGGGTTATCTTTGTGTAATATTAAAATTAGTTTGATGATCTGAATCATTCAAGTGTGACAAATATGCAAAAATAAAAAAAAAAACAGGTAGGGGGCAAAAACTTTTTCACAGCACTGTAAGTGCACCGTCTGTCTTGATCAGTGATGGGCAAACTTGGCCCTTCCAGGCCAATTTCCTGCAGAGATTTGATCCACCCTGATAAAACTCACCTGCCTCTATAGCTTTCTAGTAGTCTTGAAGACAATGATTCGCTGGTTCAGGTGTGTTTGATTAGAGTTGGAGCTAAACTCTGAAGGAAAGTGACCTGGAAGGGCCAAGTTTGCCCACCCCTGGTCTTGATGATCAATCATCGACTGGATCTATAAAGTCGGCCCCACCACAGAGCTCCAAATGTAATCAAATTTAAAGGAGTGGATGCTGCCCGATCTGCCAGCAGTTTGAGGGGCGTCGTTGGGTGTAAGCATGACTGACAACTTATTTAGTAGTGTTCCAGCAGCATGCAACACAATACATGATGATGACAACTTGGGCTGTTCGACAAAAGCATGCTCAATTTCGCCTGTCGTGTCATCAATGGGCTCCTCAGAGCCACTGAACCATAAAACAGCTCTTTTACCAGACAAGTGCTATTCAGTAATAAGCATAGCAGAATTGTATAATTCAAACACAAAAACACAAAAAAAAGGCATCTGGGGGGTCAAAGTTTCCCATTACTGAAATCGACAGCAGTAGAATAGAAGCAGCTCACTGAGGATCAGCTCCATGATCACTTCTTTTTAAAGTCAGCCTACTTCTTTGACTCTGCCTACTAGGGTTGCAAAATTCCGGGAAATTTCAAGACTGGAAACTTTCCATGGGAATTAACGGGAATATATGGGAATTAACGGGAATTAATGGGAATAAACTGTAAATTTGCAAAATTGCAGAAACTGGGGACTTAAATGTAGTTGAGAAAAAATCTTGCAGCATAATCTTGGTTAAAACAACCTGATTTAATGCAATTTCAGTTTAATTTCTACCCTACACACTGCTCAATCACATGCACACAGCACACTGCTTACTGCAGGGCTATTGAGGCCACACCCCCTACATGCATCGTGCTTTCCTACAAAACATGAACAGATCATTTCTTAAATCCTGCACACAAAAGATAAAAATTTCCATCTTGGTAAGTATTCATGTAAATTATATGAATATTACAAAAAAAAATTTTAAACTTCCTTGTGCTGTGTGTAGGGATGTAACGATTACCGGTTTGACGATAAATCATGATAAAATTCCCCACGGTTAGTATTACCGTTTCATCTTTTAATTATCATTAAAACCGTATTAGATTACCGCGATTTGAACAACTCGCGATAAGTAAATACTGTCCAGCATAGCACGCAGAGTAGTTTCGTTTTGAGTGAAAACAGGGCGGAAAAGCTGGGAGGTTTTAAAAGAGTGCTAAGGGAATTATACAAATGAATATAAGAATTAATTCATTATATGAATGTACCTCTGAAGATTCTGACTGTCTTCAGAAACGATTCGATGGCATTTGTTTTCATCTTCGCTCCATGTAATACCTAAAGGAAGTGTTCTTAATCGCAATACTGCTTTGTCCACGGAGGTTACGGGAAACAGCTCTAATTCAGCTTTTCCACAAGCGCCACCTGCTGTCAGCGAGTGGATTTACAGAGACCTATATTTACATTCAGTCTGTGTGCAGGTCCTGTCTGGCCAAAAACGGACCGAATTTGCATGCCCTGCTGTAAATTTTGACCGGTTGATGAAAAACACGCTTATGTGGATTCTACACATTTAAACAATTCAGATAAATTATCTAGAATTATTTATGGAGCAGATAAAGTACATATAATCATTTATTAATCAATTATCATTTTGACATATCTTTTCTTTATTTAAAGGCTGAAATGTGAGGTTTACCTTTTTATGAAACTTTTTCAAAGCTTTATTTGAACATTTACATTAGATATTTCAACATGCTATTAAACTGTTGTCAGTCAAGATGTCATTTAAAATCTGAACATCATTGGTAATGTCATTGTTTCAGTGATTATGCAAACAAAAAAGTCATTTTATTTGATGTTTGTTGATTTTTAAGTATAAAACTTGAAGTGATTTATGTGTCGGTACTTTTTGAACATCTCCAGCTCATTTTAACAATACCGTGATGACACTGATAACCGTGATCATTTTGGTCACTATAATTGTGATAAGAAATTTTCATACTGTTACATCCCTAGCTGTGTGTAATATACTGTGCAACTAAATTAGGCTATACCATTGTAAAAGCAAATACACTGACTGAACAAACCATAGACTGGAACAAACATTTAGGTGAGATAATAATAAAACAGAAGTCTAAAAATGACCCTCCCCCACACACAATCTCTGGGGGATTCCCCTCCAGTTTCTCTGAAGATACAGTTGCTGCATTTGAGCCCAAAGACTACATCTAAGTTTTGATATTCTAAATATATTTGATCTATGGAATTCAAGTTTAACTAGAAAATACCAAAAAGTTTTTTTACAGTAGCTAGCTAGCCAGTAAATCAAGATATGAAAAATCTAAGTGAGTTAGCACTATTTCATTGACAGTTTGAGGTATAAACTAACTCAAGCTGTGATGCTCTTTCTGCTAGCCAGTTTTCTGTTATCATACAGGAGTACAGTACTGGTCGAAAGTAGGGATGCACCGAATGTTCGGCAACCGAAATTATTCGGCCGAATAACCGAAAAGACCGAATAAATTGTACCGAACAAAGACGTGACGCGATCAAATAGAGGCGTGATATTCAAATCATGAAATATCGACATCGTGTTAATTTAGGGTGTAACGATATACCGGTATTGGCAATAACCACAATATTTAAAATGAAAAGGACACTTATGATAACACGACACGCAAATAGCCTACTCCAGCACCAGTACCTGGTTGAGCTCCCAGGTGGCAGTGTTGCGCCTTAACGCTGACACCTGTCAAACAAGAAGAAGACGCAGCGCAGCCGCGCTACTTCGAGAACAACCATGTTCAAAATTATACAGACAGAAAGTTGCCATTATTTTACTAGACATGGAATGGGAAATGTTACATGTTAACCTGTTAACAGCGGTTTCCGGTGTTCATATATTTAAATAAAGGGGTGATTCTTTTAATAAGTACTGCGTTTTCTTTACTCGTCTAATTTTTGTGTTTGTATTTGCATTCAAGTCATGGCCAATACATGTGCGTAGCACTTGATTTCTTTGTTCAAATCTATTACACGATTAAAACAAATCTAGAAAAATTGAGCTACCACATTGCTACATTAAACTCTGTAAAATGTTAAGTTGGTCGCAGTGCCACGCACTTAAGTGAATACTTCACTTTCTGCGTTTCGTTCACACAGCTTTCAAAGCATCCTCATCCGCGGATGAGCGCGGATTTCCGAGTTCGAACAAGGGTTACAAGGGTATTTGTGATCTTACAAGGGTAAATAAAGAACTGGTTGTTTCAATAAGTTTTGCATAGTATTTTCTTTACTCTTTACTTCAAAAACTATGTCTAAAAACTAATATTTCATGTATTTGAGATTTGAGATGTGGGAACGGTGAAGAGAGAGAGAGGACAAACATTTTGCATTTTAAAAAATGCCCTTAAACAATTAAATGAACTGCAGAATGTTATGTTTTCTAATACACGCAGGAATTGCACGTGTTCAAACAGCACGAGGGAAATCTGCGCTGAAACTGTGTTACTCGTCAGCTGCTCAGTAACATTTTTATGAATTTTTACAAGGCATGTGAAAATGCGATACATGCAACAAACATCTTCCCAAATTCGTAATGAGAATCATTTGTCAACAAAAAGAAGCACTGAGGTCTTCCTGCAGGTTTCTGCCAAAATAAAAGTTGAGAAAAAGCAAGAACTCCATCAACATTAATAAATGTTATTGGAATTTTACTGTTGTTCTGTAAAATAAAA
>NW_015505190.1:2774855-2811110 GCF_001515645.1 Sinocyclocheilus grahami | reverse complement strand
TTTGTTTTCATCTTCGCTCCATGTAATACCTAAAGGAAGTGTTCTTAATCGCAATACTGCTTTGTCCACGGAGGTTACGGGAAACAGCTCTAATTCAGCTTTTCCACAAGCGCCACCTGCTGTCAGCGAGTGGATTTACAGAGACCTATATTTACATTCAGTCTGTGTGCAGGTCCTGTCTGGCCAAAAACGGACCGAATTTGCATGCCCTGCTGTAAATTTTGACCGGTTGATGAAAAACACGCTTATGTGGATTCTACACATTTAAACAATTCAGATAAATTATCTAGAATTATTTATGGAGCAGATAAAGTACATATAATCATTTATTAATCAATTATCATTTTGACATATCTTTTCTTTATTTAAAGGCTGAAATGTGAGGTTTACCTTTTTATGAAACTTTTTCAAAGCTTTATTTGAACATTTACATTAGATATTTCAACATGCTATTAAACTGTTGTCAGTCAAGATGTCATTTAAAATCTGAACATCATTGGTAATGTCATTGTTTCAGTGATTATGCAAACAAAAAAGTCATTTTATTTGATGTTTGTTGATTTTTAAGTATAAAACTTGAAGTGATTTATGTGTCGGTACTTTTTGAACATCTCCAGCTCATTTTAACAATACCGTGATGACACTGATAACCGTGATCATTTTGGTCACTATAATTGTGATAAGAAATTTTCATACTGTTACATCCCTAGCTGTGTGTAATATACTGTGCAACTAAATTAGGCTATACCATTGTAAAAGCAAATACACTGACTGAACAAACCATAGACTGGAACAAACATTTAGGTGAGATAATAATAAAACAGAAGTCTAAAAATGACCCTCCCCCACACACAATCTCTGGGGGATTCCCCTCCAGTTTCTCTGAAGATACAGTTGCTGCATTTGAGCCCAAAGACTACATCTAAGTTTTGATATTCTAAATATATTTGATCTATGGAATTCAAGTTTAACTAGAAAATACCAAAAAGTTTTTTTACAGTAGCTAGCTAGCCAGTAAATCAAGATATGAAAAATCTAAGTGAGTTAGCACTATTTCATTGACAGTTTGAGGTATAAACTAACTCAAGCTGTGATGCTCTTTCTGCTAGCCAGTTTTCTGTTATCATACAGGAGTACAGTACTGGTCGAAAGTAGGGATGCACCGAATGTTCGGCAACCGAAATTATTCGGCCGAATAACCGAAAAGACCGAATAAATTGTACCGAACAAAGACGTGACGCGATCAAATAGAGGCGTGATATTCAAATCATGAAATATCGACATCGTGTTAATTTAGGGTGTAACGATATACCGGTATTGGCAATAACCACAATATTTAAAATGAAAAGGACACTTATGATAACACGACACGCAAATAGCCTACTCCAGCACCAGTACCTGGTTGAGCTCCCAGGTGGCAGTGTTGCGCCTTAACGCTGACACCTGTCAAACAAGAAGAAGACGCAGCGCAGCCGCGCTACTTCGAGAACAACCATGTTCAAAATTATACAGACAGAAAGTTGCCATTATTTTACTAGACATGGAATGGGAAATGTTACATGTTAACCTGTTAACAGCGGTTTCCGGTGTTCATATATTTAAATAAAGGGGTGATTCTTTTAATAAGTACTGCGTTTTCTTTACTCGTCTAATTTTTGTGTTTGTATTTGCATTCAAGTCATGGCCAATACATGTGCGTAGCACTTGATTTCTTTGTTCAAATCTATTACACGATTAAAACAAATCTAGAAAAATTGAGCTACCACATTGCTACATTAAACTCTGTAAAATGTTAAGTTGGTCGCAGTGCCACGCACTTAAGTGAATACTTCACTTTCTGCGTTTCGTTCACACAGCTTTCAAAGCATCCTCATCCGCGGATGAGCGCGGATTTCCGAGTTCGAACAAGGGTTACAAGGGTATTTGTGATCTTACAAGGGTAAATAAAGAACTGGTTGTTTCAATAAGTTTTGCATAGTATTTTCTTTACTCTTTACTTCAAAAACTATGTCTAAAAACTAATATTTCATGTATTTGAGATTTGAGATGTGGGAACGGTGAAGAGAGAGAGAGGACAAACATTTTGCATTTTAAAAAATGCCCTTAAACAATTAAATGAACTGCAGAATGTTATGTTTTCTAATACACGCAGGAATTGCACGTGTTCAAACAGCACGAGGGAAATCTGCGCTGAAACTGTGTTACTCGTCAGCTGCTCAGTAACATTTTTATGAATTTTTACAAGGCATGTGAAAATGCGATACATGCAACAAACATCTTCCCAAATTCGTAATGAGAATCATTTGTCAACAAAAAGAAGCACTGAGGTCTTCCTGCAGGTTTCTGCCAAAATAAAAGTTGAGAAAAAGCAAGAACTCCATCAACATTAATAAATGTTATTGGAATTTTACTGTTGTTCTGTAAAAGAAAAGAAAAGAAAAAAATAATAATTAAAATAATAATTACAACAGCTCTATTAATATATTTATTGTAACATTTACACATAGTGTTCAGACTAGGATCTATAATATTTTTAAAATAAGTCTTTTCTGCTCATCAAGGCTGCATTTATTTGTACAGTAAAAAATACATGCCTGATTTAAGAAGGGGGGGTCTAAAAAATGGCCAAAAAATATAATTTTACTAACTTACTCATTTTAAGTTAAGTTGTGTTTTATTGGTATAATGTCTGCTAGAATGTTAAAAAATGTTCAGTGTTAAGTAAATATTTTTAAATTGTTGTTTTGTAAATTATTTTTTCTTTGAAAAGCAAGACAAAACAGTAAAAAGCACATTTTGGCTATTTAATTTATGCAATGGTGAAAAAATTGGCAAAATGGGAGGGGGAAACTTGAAAAACCGTGTTCGGTTTTCAGCCTTGTTTCTTTTTGTTCGGCTTCGGCCAAGAATTTTAATTTCGGTGCATTCCTAGTCAAAACTTTGGAAACATTACTATTTTAATGTTTAAAACATTGCATATCTTTTGCTCATCAAGCTTTCATTTATTTGATTAAAAATACAAAACAAAACGGTAATATTGCGCAGTATTACTGGTATTACAATTTAAAATAATGGTTTTCTGTTTTAATATACTTTAAAATATAATGCTTTTCTGTGATGCAAAGCTGAACTTTGAACATCATTACTCCAGTCTTCAGTGTCACATGATTCTTCAGAAATCATTCTAATATGCTGATTTATAATCAATTTTGGACACAGTTCCAATTCCCGTGACAGCGCAGCACGGTGTCCGTCAACAGATGTCGCTGTTTTACTGTTATAAATGTCTTTTTATTGTTGTTAGCATAACTGCTGCAAATAAACATACATTTTGGAGTAATATTTGACCAGCAGTATCTGTACTTTCACTCAAGTATTGGAGTTGTGTACTTTGTCCGCCTCTGATTACAACACAGGGCTTGACAGTGCAAGCATTTAACTCACATTTACGACTAAAAACATATGCGTGCAAACTGTAAAAGCTATTTACAGGAAATTTAAAGTAATGTTAAATTGTAAAACAAAAATCTTAATTAACATTTTAAGAGGTCTTAAATTTAGGGATGGAAAACAGGAATTGCAAAACAGCCTAATAATACTATCAAACCAAAAAAGGCTATGATTTCATTAGACCAAGCGCTGCACGTCAAAGTAAAAACACGGTGCTGTTGCGCATTCTACAGGCTCGCCGTTTAAGAGTAGTTTGCAAATAATGAATACCATGCATTTATGACAGTAGATTGTTTATGAGTGACCGTTGATACATTATTATAGTGTTTATATTGTAATATGTTGCTTTTAATTGCGTTGTAACAGTGCATCTGTTTAAAAGAGCAGCTAGCAATAGTAAAGCTGACATTTCAAAATAAGAGTCCCAGTGTATTTCGGATATCTTTATAATTCAAAGTAGCTTTTAATTCAACGTAAACTCTTGTAGCATCTGTCTGGTCTGCAGCATCATAAAAAGGAAAGATTAAGAGCATAATTTAACACATATTATTAAATATATAGATTTTTACTAGTATCGGCACTAGGGATGTCCAGCTGAAGATAATGAGGAAATTACGTCGCTCGCTTTGCCAAGTGCATTCCAAACAACTACATAATGGTATGCACGTGCCCTGCTCACTCCAAAGTCCCCACTCCCAAGAGGATAGGGATGATCACTTCCATTTGGAATTTGCCCCGTGAACCGATCTATACCGATACTCGTATCGGCACATCCCTAATCGGCACAATAACATATATTACACAGATACATAAAGTTTAAAGTAGGCCTATAATTATTAAACACAGTTTGAAGCAGAAATATTTAAAAACCTATAGTGTACTTTTTATATTTTAATAAAATAAATAATTCTAAATGTCTTCTTATATCACTTTATTAAAGAAAAAAGCACATTATTTGATACATTTTCATTGCACCCCTAAAGTTTTTCAACTTAGGATAACATTTGTAGGGGGGAAAAAAATCTAAACATGCCAAAAGAATTTTGGTCAAGCAACTTGAAGGTCATGAGAATGATTCAGAATAAGAAACCGTTCTTGAATCCCAATGCGACTGATCACTAAGGGTCAGTGTGGATCTGCTGCTCACCTGGACATTGCGGTTGAGGCTAACCGCGGGCATGAACACACCCTCCAGGTTCTCGAAAGCCACGGGTCCATGCTGCTGCTTGTTGATGAAGAAGGTCAGGGTATGTTTTGTCAGGTCTAACAGAATCCCCACAGTCGAACCCTTTGTGATGCCACCCTCAGCCCTGCAAGAATCAGGTAGAAGAGGAAGGAGACAAATGAAGGGAATCAGCGACACAGGATACACAGGTGTTTTCTTTTGATCCAAGATCTCTCTGCGCAGAGGAATGAGAAGGGTGCAGGAAATTGAGAATTTGGAGTGGAGCTGGATTAGAGTAAAGAAAGTAGGGAGGAGAAACTGTGCTTTGACTCCACTTTACTCACAACTCCAGTGTGTGTTACTTCTGAATCACAGCAGTGCTAATATTCAGTCTGACAGGATGACCTACTTATGTCTGCTAGAATGTTAAAAAATGTTCAGTGTTAAGTAAATATTTTTAAATTGTTGTTTTGTAAATTATTTTTTCTTTGAAAAGCAAGACAAAACAGTAAAAAGCACATTTTGGCTATTTAATTTATGCAATGGTGAAAAAATTGGCAAAATGGGAGGGGGAAACTTGAAAAACCGTGTTCGGTTTTCAGCCTTGTTTCTTTTTGTTCGGCTTCGGCCAAGAATTTTAATTTCGGTGCATTCCTAGTCAAAACTTTGGAAACATTACTATTTTAATGTTTAAAACATTGCATATCTTTTGCTCATCAAGCTTTCATTTATTTGATTAAAAATACAAAACAAAACGGTAATATTGCGCAGTATTACTGGTATTACAATTTAAAATAATGGTTTTCTGTTTTAATATACTTTAAAATATAATGCTTTTCTGTGATGCAAAGCTGAACTTTGAACATCATTACTCCAGTCTTCAGTGTCACATGATTCTTCAGAAATCATTCTAATATGCTGATTTATAATCAATTTTGGACACAGTTCCAATTCCCGTGACAGCGCAGCACGGTGTCCGTCAACAGATGTCGCTGTTTTACTGTTATAAATGTCTTTTTATTGTTGTTAGCATAACTGCTGCAAATAAACATACATTTTATATTTTAAAAAGTGTTTTAAATATGCTATATAATATATAAAAACTAATATATATATATATATAACTTTTTTAAATATAAAATGTATTTATTTTATGCCTGCTGCGTTGTCACGGGAACATGCCAGCTGAAGATAATGAGGAAATTACGTCGCTCGCTTTGCCAAGTGCATTCCAAACAACTACATAATGGTATGCACGTGCCCTGCTCACTCCAAAGTCCCCACTCCCAAGAGGATAGGGATGATCACTTCCATTTGGAATTTGCCCCGTGAACCGTTCTGTACCTATACTCGTATCGGCACATCCCTAGTTTGCATGCATGTGAGCCTATGATCAAACAAAATGTTTATATTTATGTTTGTATATGATAGAATTATAAATTTCCCCAAATTTTCAATGAATTCCCATAAATTCCCAAAAATTCCCGTGAATTCCTAGTAAGTTTCAAACTTGGAATATTTCCAAGATTCCCCGGACGAAGTTCCCATGGAGGTAATTATGGGGTAAATTGGCCGAAGATCGAGGACAGACCGTCCACGGGATGAGCGCTGCGCTCCGGCTGAAAGCACTGAGTGAGCGCCGCTACTCGGTCTAACGGAGACGGAGCATCTGAAGAGACCCGCCCACTCTGTGAACCCGGAAGAGAACTGTCAATGCATTGGCATTAATGGCTTCTGTTGCACAAAAGTGGGAGAGCCATGGGGTGGACAGTGGAAATATTATTATCAGCCATCTAACTGTCTGTCTGACTAAATAAATAAAACATTGAAGAAAAATCTGTTTCTCTTTGGAGTTTCTCTTCTGAAAGTGAGAGAGCTTTATTTCTTTGCAAACCAAACCAATGCAGACCTCCCAGATGCTGTTGTTCTTAGATAAATGCATGATGGTTATCCAGATATATATTATTCATGATATAATTCTGATTTATGAACTGCATTGGCCCAACAAAATGCAAAATGACCTAGGCCGATGAGGAAACTCAACACTTTTGTTTTGCATAAACAATGTTGACAGTGTTGTTTGATGTTTTGCATGAACAACACCAGAAGTGTGATACATCAATCAAACACCGGTCCGAATACTGAATTAGGTATATTATCAAGTTATAGGTGAATTTGCACTAAAATAGTGTTGATCATATGCACAGCCCTTGACATCAATAGCAAAATCATTTTAAAATCTTAATTTTGCTTTCCTAACTATGATTACAATTTAAAATAATGGTTTTCTGTTTTAATATACTTTAAAATATAATGCTTTTCTGTGATGCAAAGCTGAACTTTGAACATCATTACTCCAGTCTTCAGTGTCACATGATTCTTCAGAAATCATTCTAATATGCTGATTTATAATCAATTTTGGACACAGTTCCAATTCCCGTGACAGCGCAGCACGGTGTCCGTCAACAGATGTCGCTGTTTTACTGTTATAAATGTCTTTTTATTGTTGTTAGCATAACTGCTGCAAATAAACATACATTTTATATTTTAAAAAGTGTTTTAAATATGCTATATAATATATAAAAACTAATATATATATATATATAACTTTTTTAAATATAAAATGTATTTATTTTATGCCTGCTGCGTTGTCACGGGAACATGCCAAGTTTTTCCGCCCCTTTGCAACCCTACTTCCTACACACTGGAGCAGCCCTCAAAATGTCTGAACAGCAATGTCAATCTGAACAGCTAAATACTTATGGCAACTTAAGCCATTTCAAGTAATCCAACAGTGACTAGTTGGCTTTTTCATTGGAATTTGTTGTTTTTTTTGCAAATATTTATTTACTTCACTAGTAGCTAGTCATTACATACTTGACCCAACTACTTATTCCATTGATGACTAATATGAATAAGTCACTACTAGTACATATTAATTAGTTATCAGTACGTATTCCTTTGTTACTAGTCGCTGTCTCATGACGAGTAACTACTCCAATGTTTCTGGTAACAAATTGAAACAAAACATCGTCACTGAATTCTATGGGAATTTGTCGTTCAGATGTAAGCCATTTATTTCTGACTAGAATGAATTCAAAATTCTAAATGTTTAGTATTAATGTCTTAGTTACTACTGACTATTTGAAGGGTTAACGTTACTAATATCTGTTCCAGTTTTCTTAATGACAACTGAATATTAGTACCTGTTTATTAGACGGTAATATATAGTCCAACTGCTGTAACATTTTTAACTAGTAGTCAGATTTTATTGTACCTATAAAGCAGACATTTTGACTTATAATTACATTCGCACAGTAAAAAAAAAACTGCAAGTAGTGACATAGGGAATGTTACTAGTAACACCTGGGATAGATAACTAATGTCTCATTAGACTAGAATGAACACAAGAACCTGAATAACCGACTGCATTAGTTAACATGAACCAACAGTGAAAAATACGTCCTAAATCTTGCTTAAGAGTAATTTCAACGTACTAATACATTAATACAAAAGTTGTATTACTCAGTATTACTGAATGGACTTACACTAACATGAACTAACAATGAATAGTTGTATTTTATTAACGTCAACAGAACGTAATAGCCTAATGTATTGCTCATTGGAAGTTAATATTTGATTAATGTAGCCTACTTCTCAGTAAATTACAGAATAAGTAGTAATACAATCATACATAGGCTACTAGTTAGCTTTAAAAGGGTAAATTTGATATAACGGCATGTGATACATGCCTTTGACTGTGTCCGTGTACGATTTTTTTTACAAGAAATGTTATGGACGCTTGGGAAAAAAAGTCGAATTCCCGTATTGAAACACTGCTCCTGTTTAACCTCTTGTGTGTCTTTCTGCTTAACACTGACACCAGAAAAGCAGTCTGTTACAGAAGAGCCCAAGAAACCGGGAGGCGGTGATAATTATGCGGGTTAGATGTTAGCTGTAGGATTTAAATGATTTTACCTTCTCTCGTTTCGACAGCGCACTGCACGATAGGAGAGACCGCTGAGTCCTTTCGCTTCGTCCCGGTGCAGATCTGAGGCTCCACGCGCTGGAAAAAATGTAATCTTCAGATCGTAGTACCTCAGAAATTAATCCCAAACATGACCGAGCGGAGAGCTGTCCTGAAATACAGCGCTTTTCTCTAATTCCGCTGTCTCGCTCCGAGGGGAAGGTTAACCCGTTAGTTTATTGGGCGCGGGGCGGCCTGTTCGCTGGTAATTATGGGGTAAATTGGCCGAAGATCGAGGACAGACCGTCCACGGGATGAGCGCTGCGCTCCGGCTGAAAGCACTGAGTGAGCGCCGCTACTCGGTCTAACGGAGACGGAGCATCTGAAGAGACCCGCCCACTCTGTGAACCCGGAAGAGAACTGTCAATGCATTGGCATTAATGGCTTCTGTTGCACAAAAGTGGGAGAGCCATGGGGTGGACAGTGGAAATATTATTATCAGCCATCTAACTGTCTGTCTGACTAAATAAATAAAACATTGAAGAAGAATCTGTTTCTCTTTGGAGTTTCTCTTCTGAAAGTGAGAGAGCTTTATTTCTTTGCAAACCAAACCAATGCAGACCTCCCAGATGCTGTTGTTCTTAGATAAATGCATGATGGTTATCCAGATATATATTATTCATGATATAATTCTGATTTATGAACTGCATTGGCCCAACAAAATGCAAAATGACCTAGGCCGATGAGGAAACTCAACACTTTTGTTTTGCATAAACAATGTTGACAGTGTTGTTTGATGTTTTGCATGAACAACACCAGAAGTGTGATACATCAATCAAACACCGGTCCGAATACTGAATTAGGTATATTATCAAGTTATAGGTGAATTTGCACTAAAATAGTGTTGATCATATGCACAGCCCTTGACATCAATAGCAAAATCATTTTAAAATCTTAATTTTGCTTTCCTAACTATGTAAGTATATTTATGACCATTGCATTTTTTTAATGTAGCATTGTTATTGCCTTCCTGTATACCCCATCAGAGTAGACCTGTGTTTTTTTTTTTGTTGTTGTTGTTGGTGCATTTGGGCACCATTTGAGACCACTGGTAATTATTACAGGTAAGGCTAGTTTCATGTTGTGATGTGGGTCAACTATTGGGAAATTTTGGTCAATATGTTTATCCTTTTGTTAAAGTGATACTTACTTTTCATTGCTTATATAATTTTACATAATGTCACCCATCATCCTACCTTTACCACTTTGTTTTGCACTGCTGAGATATAAACTGCTCCGTAATGTTGACATCCTGTAGTGAGATTATTTCTGTACTTTGGAAAAAACACACACTCACTTCCTGGTTTGAGAAAAATGCAAAATGGCAACATCAACATGACCCTTGCCCCATGTGCTTGGCAGCTGTAAAAAATCTTCCAGATATTTATTTGATTCATCATGATTCTCAGTGTTAATGTTTTTCTAGAAAAAATTCAGGTTCTTCACTCTCTTTTATGTTTATTATATTATTAATATTTTTTAAAGTCGCTTCAGAATTTAGCTTGTTTTAGTATGAATGAATATATTCCTTAAGTGTGCTTGTTTGACTTTGCTTATGCTTTAGTAATGCAATAATATATCTTTGTGGAAAATAACAGAGCCATATCTAGTTCTAATAAAAGCACATACACTATAATATTATTTGTCAAAACTTGCCTGACACTATATATTTTGTCTCCTTTTTTCTTCTTTCTTTCTTTCTTTTTTCTGCTTTTTGTGCATTTGTTTCAGAGACTAACAGTAGCGCACACACACACACACGTTTGTTTCTGTGAATTGTGGGGACTTTCTATAGACTTCTATTACTTTTATACTGACCAAACTATATTTTCTATCCCCTAACCCAGGGGTAGGCAAGTTCGGTCCTAGAGAGCCGCAGTCCTGCAGAATTCAGCTCCAACCCTGAAAAAAAAACGCACCTGCCTATAGCCTTAGTAATCCTGAAGACATTGATTAGCTTGTTCAGGTGTGTTTGATTAGGGTTGGAGCTGAACTCTGCAGGACTGCGGCTCTCTAGGACCGAACTTGCCTACCCCTGCCCTAACCCAACCCTGACCCTAAACCTACCCCTTACAGAAAATCTGTTTGCATTGTTACACTTTCAGATAAACATCATTTAGTATTTTTAATCATTTTTTTCCCTCGTAGGGACTGCAGGCCGGTCCCCACAATGTCAAAAATTTCAGGTTTCACTATCCTTGTGGGGACATTTGGTCTCCACAATGTAGCATAAACAAGTACACACACACACACACACACACACACACAGAAAGCTGACATCTCTCAGTATTCAGTTGTGTATTTGAGGTTTATTGAGATAGAGTGACTTTCTAAACAATGACCCAGGAAAAAGCCCAATCTTTCATTTATTGCATTTGAAGTTTGACTGATAAAATATTCATGGTTGTTTGCAACTGAACCTCAACACAGAATCTCCATCTATAGTTTATTTATGTATTGCATGCAGCCACTTGTAGCAGCATCGTCTTGATGAAATATAAATGAGACATCAAGTGTGTTCAGTGCGTTCTTTGCCCCATTCCTCTCTCAACCTTTTATAAAAACAATAGCTCAGCCATAGTACAGCCAAAACACTACAGCAGGACTACATTGAGGTGAATCAAACAGATGTATTCAGGTCAACTTCCAAGAGAGGATGCAGACCATGCACTATAGCAGGAAGGAGCTCTGTCCCTTCTTATCAGGGGCCGCCTGCAACATTTTAAAAAGGGGGGGGGGGGGGGGGGGGGGGGGGTAATAGTGATAATTATCAAGCAATGTTCACAGGATACAGGATAAACTGTAAACTGTAAAACAGCAGAAGTGCCAGAGATGATCTGAACTTTACTTTGAATTTCTGAGACTTTATAATATATTGTCAGAATATAATCAGAATAAGAGTTTTCTTCACGTAAATTACTTTTTTATTTTTAATTTAAAAAACAAGAATCACTTCAGGAAGAGGGTGGAGTTTCTGATGGTGTAGACTGGATTTACAGTGCTGTGAAAAGTATTTGCCTGATTTCAGAAATAAAAACAAAATCTCACACAAACCAAAGACAACCTGAGTAAACACAAAATATAGTTCTTAAATGATAATGTTACTTATCAAGGCAAAAAAGATATCCAATATCAAATAACCCTTTGTGAAAATGTATTTGCCCCCATAGTTCTATGAAACAGCATTTATGGGGATCAACTAAACTAATGGGACCAAGCCTGATTCCTGCCAGCCAGGGCAGTGTAGAGTAGCGCTTGTTGTTTGTCGTTTCTCCGATCACAAATGCAGACATGGTTTTATGTTTACGCGGCGTGATACGCAACGCAACGATTAAAATCACATTTTATAAGTATAAGTCATTATAATCAGTAATTATGTCCCCACTGGATGCAACAACGGCCTCGTTTGTAATGGGTTTTATTGGTTTTGTCTTGTTGTGCCGGGAGACGGCATCACAGTATGTTGTTAAGGGGTGTAACATTTCCGTCACACACTTGAGGTATTCAGCCAATCACAACGCACTGGATAGCTGGCCAATCAGCGTACACCTCGTTTTTCAGACCGATGAGCTTTGTAAAAATTGACGCGTTTCAGAAAGGTGGGGCATAGAGGAGCAACAATAATGTACATTGTGGAAAATAATGTGTTTTTTTAACCTTAAACGGCATAAACACATTGCATTACACCAAATGCACAACATAATGTTCTTTTTAGCAACATCATATGACCCCTTTAAATAAACACTTAAAACTTTTTCAACAAGAAGTTAAAGGTTAAAGGTCTTCCTCAATAGCACACTATGACAAAGTAATAGAATTTCCAGAAATTATGAGAAAGAAGGTGGCTTGAATACATCAGTCCGGAAAGCCTTACAAAGCTATTTCAACGGCTCTGGGACTCAAAAGAACCAGAGCCATTATCTCCAAAAAAAAAACTGCTTTATCATTACTTTGTAACTGCCAACTGCCAGTCATAGTAGTAAATGTCTGATTAACATCTGCTAAAACTTTATTTTTATGGTCCCTCAACATTAATTTTACTGACTATAAGTAACTTTGCAAGTACACATCAACTAAACCTAACCCTAACCCTAACCCTCCCTAACCTAACAGCCTACTAACTAATATTGAGAGTTAGTTTACATGTAGTTGCAAAGTTACATAGAGTTACTAGGATGTCTAAAGTGGACTGCCGAAATAAAGTGTAACAAAGCGGAGAACAGTAAAGATTGTTTCCAGAAGTGGTCGACAACAATTCCTTCAAGAGCACAGCTCTGACTCATCCAGGATGTCACAAAAGAGCCATAGACAACTACTTTAGTATTAAGTGAACATACTTTTATTCTTATGCTGTATATTTGACAAAATGTCACCTGTATTTGTATCTGTATGTGAACCAGAAACACTAGGCACATTGTAGCTTCTCATTCATAGATACTACTGCTGCCATCTACCAGCATTGCGAGTTATTACAGTGGCACACTGAGAACAAAAACAGCATTGTAGAGTTACGGGACAGTATGTAATAAATAGAAATAGGTTTCCCACCCTCTAGAGAAATAATAATTTCATTAATTAGTTAATAATTTATTTCTCTTGAAAGCCCCTGGTTGGAGCAGCTCACAATGTTGTAAATAAATTTTCTGGTTTTGTCATGTGGCATTTTGTCCTCATCAACCCAAATTCAGGGTCATTTTCAGAACCGGTCACTTTTCAAAAGGTTTCCAATCAGGCCCCAGCGAGAATTGAACTCACGACCCCTGGTTTACAAGACCAGTGCTCTAACCACTGAGCTATGGAGCCTCACTTGATGGCTGTCACTCATGTAAGTGACATAAAGATCTCACTTTGAGCTAGCACAACAAAGACACACCTATAGGTGTGGGCAGACAGCCAGAGATGTCTTAACAGATTCATCAATGGTTTGAGGAAAAAGTCAAAGCTTAGGGAGTGAATCTCTTGGGGAAGTGGCTTGAGTAGTTGGTGGGGCCTTTTAATAGTTGTAATACAGAATCCCTGCACATTTATGCATATTCTTACTTATAGGAAAACACGAATATCAATCAACACTCTTTTATGCTGTGTTAGTCTGACATGATCAGACTCAGTCCAAACAACAGTCTGGAGTATAAGTCATTATAATCAGTAATTATGTCCCCACTGGATGCAACAACGGCCTCGTTTGTAATGGGTTTTTGTCTTTTTGTCTTGTTGTGCCGGGAGACGGCATCACAGTATGTTGTTAAGGGGTGTAACATTTCCGTCACACACTTCAGCCAATCAGCCAATCACAACGCACTGGATAGCTGGCCAATCAGCGTACACCTCGTTTTTCAGACCGATGAGCTTTGTAAAAATTGACGCGTTTCAGAAAGGTGGGGCATAGAGGAGCAACAATAATGTACATTGTGGAAAATAATGTGTTTTTTTAACCTTAAACGGCATAAACACATTGCATTACACCAAATGCACAACATAATGTTCTTTTTAGCAACATCATATGACCCCTTTAAATAAACACTTAAAACTTTTTCAACAAGAAGTTAAAGGTTAAAGGTCTTCCTCAATAGCACACTATGACAAAGTAATAGAATTTCCAGAAATTATGAGAAAGAAGGTGACTTGAATACATCAGTCCGGAAAGGCATACAAAGCTATTTCAACGGCTCTGGGACTCAAAAGAACCAGAGCCATTATCTCCAAAAAAAAAACTGCTTTATCATTACTTTGTAACTGCCAACTGCCAGTCATAGTAGTAAATGTCTGATTAACATCTGCTAAAACTTTATTTTTATGGTCCCTCAACATTAATTTGACTGACTATAAGTAACTTTGCAAGTACACATCAACTAAACCTAACCCTAACCCTCCCTAACCTAACAGCCTACTAACTAATATTGAGAGTTAGTTTACATGTAGTTGCAAAGTTACATAGAGTTACTAGGATGTCTAAAGTGGACTGCCGAAATAAAGTGTAACAAAGCGGAGAACAGTAAAGATTGTTTCCAGAAGTGGTCGACAACAATTCCTTCAAGAGCACAGCTCTGACTCATCCAGGATGTCACAAAAGAGCCATAGACAACTACTTTAGTATTAAGTGAACATACTTTTATTCTTATGCTGTATATTTGACAAAATGTCACCTGTATTTGTATCTGTATGTGAACCAGAAACACTAGGCACATTGTAGCTTCTCATTCATAGATACTACTGCTGCCATCTACCAGCATTGCGAGTTATTACAGTGGCACACTGAGAACAAAAACAGCATTGTAGAGTTACGGGACAGTATGTAATAAATAGAAATAGGTTTCCCACCCTCTAGAGAAATAATAATTTCATTAATTAGTTAATAATTTATTTCTCTTGAAAGCCCCTGGTTGGAGCAGCTCACAATGTTGTAAATAAATTTTCTGGTTTTGTCATGTGGCATTTTGTCCTCATCAACCCAAATTCAGGGTCATTTTCAGAACCGGTCACTTTTCAAAAGGTTTCCAATCAGGCCCCAGCGAGAATTGAACTCACGACCCCTGGTTTACAAGACCAGTGCTCTAACCACTGAGCTATGGAGCCTCACTTGATGGCTGTCACTCATGTAAGTGAAATAAAGATCTCACTTTGAGCTAGCACAACAAAGACACACCTATAGGTGTGGGCAGACAGCCAGAGATGTCTTAACAGATTCATCAATGGTTTGAGGAAAAAGTCAAAGCTTAGGGAGTGAATCTCTTGGGGAAGTGGCTTGAGTAGTTGGTGGGGCCTTTTAATAGTTGTAATACAGAATCCCTGCACATTTATGCATATTCTTACTTATAGGAAAACACGAATATCAATCAACACTCTTTTATGCCGTGTTAGTCTGACATGATCAGACTCAGTCCAAACAACAGTCTGGCCACTTTCTTGTATCCCAACTGACTTAGTTTGTTTGAAAAGTGAGTTTTTATTTACATATACCCTGTTCTGAAAAGGAATCAGTAGCTGTGTAGATATATGTGGTGAAGAGCAAGAGCAAGACTTCCTGGTTCTAGAGATGCCTGCAAAGTTACATAGAGTTACTAGGATGTCTAAAGTGGACTGCCGAAATAAAGTGTAACAAAGCGGAGAACAGTAAAGATTGTTTCCAGAAGTGGTCGACAACAATTCCTTCAAGAGCACAGCTCTGACTCATCCAGGATGTCACAAAAGAGCCATAGACAACTACTTTAGTATTAAGTGAACATACTTTTATTCTTATGCTGTATATTTGACAAAATGTCACCTGTATTTGTATCTGTATGTGAACCAGAAACAATACTAGGCACATTGTAGCTTCTCATTCATAGATAATTTTTGTTTTGCTGGCATCTACCAGAATCACAAGGTATTACAGTGGCACATTGAGAACAAAAACAGCATTGTAGAGTTACGGGACAGTATGTAATAAATAGAAATAGGTTTCCCACCCTCTAGAGAAATAATAATTTCATTAATTAGTTAATAATTTATTTCTCTTGAAAGCCCCTGGTTGGAGCAGCTCACAATGTTGTAAATAAATTTTCTGGTTTTGTCATGTGGCATTTTGTCCTCATCAACCCAAATTCAGGGTCATTTTCAGAACCGGTCACTTTTCAAAAGGTTTCCAATCAGGCCCCAGCGAGAATTGAACTCACGACCCCTGGTTTACAAGACCAGTGCTCTAACCACTGAGCTATGGAGCCTCACCTGATGGCTGTCACTCATGTAAGTGACATAAAGATCTCACTTTGAGCTAGCACAACAAAGACACACCTATAGGTGTGGGCAGACAGCCAGAGATGTCTTAACAGATTCATCAATGGTTTGAGGAAAAAGTCAAAGCTTAGGGAGTGAATCTCTTGGGGAAGTGGCTTGAGTAGTTGGTGGGGCCTTTTAATAGTTGTAATACAGAATCCCTGCACATTTATGCATATTCTTACTTATAGGAAAACACGAATATCAATCAACACTCTTTTATGCTGTGTTAGTCTGACATGATCAGACTCAGTCCAAACAACAGTCTGGCCACTTTCTTGTATCCCAACTGACTTAGTTTGTTTGAAAAGTGAGTTTTTATTTACATATACCCTGTTCTGAAAAGAAATCAGTAGCTGTGTAGATATATGTGGTGAAGAGCAAGAGCAAGACTTCCTGGTTCTAGAGATGCCATTACAATTCACTCAGTATTACAGTCAGAATGAAAGACTTGAGAATGCAATAGAATCAGATTCATTTGTCTGTAATAAGTTCATTTAGGAGTTCAAGACTAAACGTCAGACACAAATACACTGGAATTGATTGCAGCTGCTTAAATCTTTCAAAGAAGATTCGGCACCATCGTTCCTTATTCTCACAAGCAGAATCTAAAACATGCCACATTTCGGTTAGTTTGCAAAATGGAAAAATAAGAAACTTTACTGAGAAAAAAATGGTTACAGATTGAACATTTCATTTTAAAGATTAATAAAACATGTAAAAACATAATTTTTGTGTGGATTCATCAAAACTATAAAACATTGGGAAGACTCTCTCTGTGAAGGTTGTTGTCAGTGTGTGTAGTGTTGTGTTAGTTACGCCCAGAGGAAATATCTTAGCCTATATGAGGAAGTCTTTGAATATTGGCTGAAAAAGGCAGAGAACTACTGCTGTAGAAAAGAGAAAGAAAGAGTTGATGTTGGGCCATTTGTGTTTGAATATGTTAGTTTTATAGAAATGCTTCATGATTCAAAGCATTTCAAACGTCACAGCAATTATCAGCCATTTTTACTGCACATCCTGCATCGCAGACCTAAACGCTGTGTGTTCGTGAATAATATTATTAACCTACCAGACAACTTGTTGATATGCTGGTAAAATGAACCTAATATGACTCTACGGGGTAATATTTACAAAAATCACGAAATGCTACGCCTTTGTATTAAAACAATGCCTTTGCTTTTAGAACAGCAGGATCACTTTTTGTTGTTACATTTTTAAGTAATCCAGGCAGAATAAAGAAGAATACACAGCCTGCTTTATGAATAGAAGTTTGAATGATAAAAGTACTGGAAGCACTGAATAAACTCAAGGACAGCATAATGTCCTACTGAGCATGTAGCTCTGCATGGGGTGATTTCTCTCTCACATTTTTCTCTTTATGTCTCCAACAATATTTCACTTCAAAACATTCAGAGGGGTCCATATGAAAGAGAACGAAGTGAACTCTGAAGTTGACATTTGAGATGGCAGAAAAGGTGAAATGACAAGTAATGGCATTCAAAGAAAGGACAAGAACAGAGAGAATGAAATGAGGAAAGGTAACACTCACCTCTTTGAAGCCTCATCTCTGTGGATATGATGTAAAATAGGCAAAATATGAAGAAAGTAATATTTTTAATATATCCATAACTCTATATACCTGATTGCTATAAAAATAAACTCAAGTTAGACATCCTTAACGAGAAGAAATATCAATGTTTTCATATTAAGTGGTTTGGTCTGTACATCAGTTAAAATCACAAATTTACAACTACACTGATAATGGTTAAAATTGAAATAACTGTTTTTGATGCTGTGTACAATTTCATTACATTTCTCAGTGAAAGACAGACGAGAAGGGAGACATGAAGGACAAATGCCACTGTGGTGGATGTTGTATCAAACTCTTCAGAGAGAAGAGAAATAATTACCTGACATCTGTTTTTAACAAAGTTAATTAGTCATTTATTTCCCCCAGTAACACATGCGATTGAAATATAAATGCCATTACCCTCTTGTATTCTATAATGAGTCTGTCATAGAGCATAAATCAAACTTAACTTCAGTGCTAACTGCTGTGAAAGGGAATAAGCAATGCATTTCAAATTAAACTGGAAATATATTACTGAAATAGGCTCAATCATTTTATGTAGGGCATCCATATCATTGTTTTCAGTTCAGATATCAACAAGTATTAGTCATATCTAACTGAAAAGTAAAACACATAAACAAGCTGAAAGATTATTCATTTTAGTGTAAATATATAAATGACAATGATCTTTCATGTTGTTTTATATTTGTTCTACACAACCAGCGGAACCATCGAGGGAAATTGAGTGCAGCAACAGAATACAAAAACCTGGCACTTTCTAATTGCTTCCGGGTTAACGGGATGTTGTGAAGAGCTGCAGGCTAACGTGTATACAACATTTCAGGTTATGATTGTTAAAAGTCAATGAAGACAAATGTCTGCCTCTTCTGAACCGGGAGTATCAAAAGCAAGGGATTTAAATCCAGCGACGCTCTCGGCGGGTAAAGCTCAGACAGCGGCGGCGTTAGTTGCTCAGGCCCGGAGCAAGAAACGAACCGCCAGTCCTGCGACCCACACAAGCCCGCAGCCAAATAACAACAGCAGCAGCAGCAGCAGCAGCAGCAGCAGCAAAAAGAAAACACAACCTGCGTCTTCAACGACTCAGGCTCCGGTAAAGAACTAACTCTAGCCCTATACATAACAGGTCTACTGTTTACGTTTTTTGCTTCATTATGTTTCCCATCGATGGTGCAGCATTTGTCACAGGTTGCTCCAGTGGAGTCGACTTTTGAAGGAAAACCAGTGGGAGTTGTTGATGTAGAGACTTCTGCCAAATGTCTTCCTTTTAAAGACCCCAACTTTGTAGTAAGATTTTTTTTTTAGATTAGAATAAAATCTAAAATGTTCTGTGTTCCAGTTCAATCCATTCATAAGTTCTTCCTCCTTCACTAGCACTCGGGTATTGGTGGAGCAGCAGCAGGGAAGAAAAATCGGACGTGGAAAAATCTCAAGCAGATTTTAGCAGCGGAGAAAACACTGCCCTGGAAAATCACTGATCCTAACTGTGAGTCTGACTTACAAAAGTAACAAACAAAAAAAAACACTTATAAATCAGACTAAAAGTCCTGTTCACACCAATGACGATAAAGATATAGTTAAAATAATAATACAATCTAATCTAATTGTCAAATCATGTCAGTAAACTAATGCATTTATACCTTTAAATGTTGTTCTGTGTTGATTTAATTTGACAACATTTAAAAGTCTTTTTTTGTTTTTGTCTGTCAGATTGCAGCTTAGATACGCCTCCTTCTATGAAACCTGTTAAAAAGTACTCGGACATATCAGGTCTGCCGGTGAGTCTGTTGGAGAATGTTGTCTGTTAATAATTTGGAAGCAGTCGCAATTGTATGCGAGTAGTAGTATTGTCTAACTATGCTTAATGATGTTTGTATCTTTGTTTCCCAGGCAAACTACACTGACCCTCAGACTAAACTGCACTTTGCATCAACAGAAGAGTTTTCCTACATCCGTCAGTTGCCCACAGATGTGGTGACAGGATACCTGGCTCTCCGTAAAGCCACCTGCATTGTGCCATGAGAGAGAATATAAATCTTTCCTAAATGCACTTTTAAATGCTGACTGACCAGTGGATGTAAAGGACTAAGATACATTTATCATATCACATTCTGTTCCTTGTGTTTGTTTATAGTTGCCACCTTTAATTTGATTAATTTAGCACAAAATAATTCAGATTTTTTTACATTTAGGTTTTCGGTGTGTTGTTTAAATGAACTACTTGAATTCTTATGATGTTTGTTTGGCAAAATGAAATCTGAGATCACCTATATGTGTAACTTTGTTGAACCACTAACAATACAAAGTACAGTGTTGTCACAGTTGGCTTAATATATTTTTATTTCCCACACATTCTAACCAAGAAAGCCTCAATTTTTTAAATTGAACAACATTAAGAGAGCATTGTAAACTAAACTCCTGTAAATTAGATGATGATAAGCAAAACTGACAAAAGGTATATGTATGTTGACCGTGGAGTTAGAGCTAAAGACAGACTTGTTATAAGGAAAACTTTGGTACTGGTGATGCTATTAACATACAACTTAAGAGTGCAGAAGACTTAGATTCATTTGAGCATAAGGTCATTCAGGAGTTCAAGGCCTTACTGATATTGTGTTTGAAAACAACTACAGTCGGGTGGCCATTTCAATCTTTAATATCAAGGCAGATTCAGTACCATGAGTAATTTTTCTTACAGCTGCAGTGAAACAAACAAAAAATATTTGCTACAAATTATAATTATAATATTTATATATTTTATACCACTTTTTGCCCCCTGAAATTGATTTCCGGGTGCAGTTTTATCACCACCTTAGTAATTGTGTCTGTGTTGTCTTTAGTGTCAAATACTTGAATTTAATCAATTTAACGTCAATCAATCAAAATACTTAAACTATTGCCAATAACAATTGACCCTCCCCAGGAGTTTGACCGCCAGGCGATCTGACCCATCATAATGGCGAATATGCCATTTTGTCTGACAACAAACTCAAGACAGGTGGACTTGAACTTGAAAAATGGTGTGTACATTATTCCGTGGTTGAAACAATATACCTTCTCATGCTCTTTCCTGTTTATTTTGTGATATAACTAGTAAAGAGGAAGAGATGATCGGTTCACGTGCAGAGACAATTATATCACACCATTGAGATGTGGCATATAAACAGTTTTATCAAAAGCTCTCTACTATGTATTCATACAACTCTTCATTGCCTTATGGAACAAACATTTGCAACATTTAACCATCCAGAAGCACATGTTTGCTTGCTGTGTGCTGCTATAGAACAAACGATTTGGCACATATTTCAAAAACCACTACTGTTATTCACTCCTGTATGACTAAATGACAAGAGAATGATATGAAAACGAGCAATAACAATTCTTTGCTGTATTGTTCATCCCAAAGGGAGTGTTATCCTGTAAACCAGGGTTCCTCAAATCTTGCCCTGGAGGGCCAATGTGCTGCAGAGTTTAGCTCCAACCCTGATCAAACTCCCCTACCTGTGATTTTCTAATGATCCTGAAGACATTGATTAGCTTGCTCAGGTGTGTTTGAGCTAAACTCTGCAGGAAAGTGGATCTCATGGGCCAGATTTGAGGATCCCTGCTGTAAACTTTATAGTAATCCTGCAAAATCTCTCACTGTTTTTCTGTGGTTACAACCACTTTAGCCGGTAATATTTGCAGAGTGGAGGCTACATTATGACAATGAAAGAATGGAAAGACTCTCTGTGAAGGTGGTTGTTATTGTGCATAGATGTTTGTTAGTTACGGGGATCACAGAATGACAGTTTTCCTCTGTCCCAGTCCAGCTCCAATCTCACCCTCTGAAGCTTCTCTTTAACTGGAAAAAGACTGTTGGGTTTCTCTGGGGATTGTGAGAAATATTCATCATCTTTGTACCAAACACACCAGACATTGGTGTTAAAGAAAACTCTACCCTTCCTTTTATTTGATTCTGTGGTTACTCCAATAATCCACCATGAATTGTCTCCAACCTCCACATCCCAGAAGTGTGTTCCTGAGTTAAAGCCCTTTGAAACCAGAACACAGGCATATTCCGAACATACAGGCATATAAAATAAATTAATTATCCATGCTAAAATACACAGAGAAAGACAGTGGGGTAAAACAAGGGTAAACATTGGCAGTGTTTTACAGTATTTGTTGGGATATTTGGGTTTCAATCGATACAACAATCTTGCAAAGTTTCTTCTTGACAGGTAAGCTAAACTTAAAGTTAAAAGTTTTCCTAATATGTTCGACCATGTATTAAAAGAAGTCGACTTTTTTTTGCCTTCTTTTTAATAGATTTACAGACCTGTAATAGCTGTTTTTGTGACGTTTGAGTTGGGGAAAGTGTTATGTGCGAAAGGAGCGTTTACAATGGTTGTTAGAAAATTACTTTATTTTTGTACTAGGTTACCGCAGGTGACACTAATAGCTCAGAAACTGCCTACCCTACCTTTAAATGGCTTAATTATCAGACAATGATTCATTTCATCACCTCACCAATCACCATATAGGGTGATCAATTCCTGAGAAACCCAATTGCAGGATGGAACTGAAAAAACTTAACATGCAAAAAGTGACAGTGTTTATGGGTCAAGTTAGACTTGTTAAGAGCAAGACAGTGGTAGTAGAGATGGTCAATACAAGAAATGAATATAGCATTAACCTACAACACTCATTTTGACAGCGAATTCAGAAGAATTCAGATTCATTTAACTGTAATAGGTTCACTCAGGATCAGTCAGATCAGACTCGAACAACCAATTTTGCTGCTGGTAATATTCTTAGACTATCAAAGAATGGAAAGACTTTCTCTGTGAAGATGGTTGTCAGTGTGCGCAAATGTTTGTTACTTAAGGCATCACAAAATGATAGTTTTCCTCTGTCCCAGTCCAGCTCCAGTCTCACCCTCTGGAGCTTCTCTTTAACTGAAAAGGGGGTTGTTGGGGATCTCTGGAGACTGTGAGATATATTCATCATGTTTGTACCAAACACACCAGACATTGGTGTTAAAGAAATCTGCTCCCTTCCTCTTATTTGATTCTGTGGTTACACCAATAATCCACCATGAATTGTCTCCAACCTCCACATCCCAGAAGTGTTTTCCTGAGTTAAATCCCTCTGAACCAAGAGCGCAGGAATATTGATCAAATCTCTCTGGATTATCAGGAACCAGTTGCTGTGTCTTGCTACGTCTCAGACTGGTCAGATCATCAGACAGAATCAGACGTGGAGGTGCAGTGTTTGGGTCTAGAGTCACAGGAGCTGAGGAGAGATACAAACGTGCTTTTATTCAGACGACTTAAATAGCATTAGTGAACATTATTACTAATAAATACCTGTCCTATTGCTGAAACTTTTTTTGCTGACAGTCTACTAGGATTTTGGTGAGTGCTGTTTTTGGCAGATCATCTTTTTAATTTATTTTAACATTAATTTACAGTGGTCAGGAAGGGGCCTGCCCATAAAAAATGTTCCTGTGACCCTGAGAATTTAAGTAAGGACCTTGCATAAGTTAACATTATGTCTGTAACATCTTAGCTCTTTAAAAGACTCACTGTTTTGAACAAGTTCCTGCATCTTCTTCCAGACTCTGAAGGTCAGGTTTCTCAGGTAATTTGCCACATTAACCAAAGCTCCTGAAAGCATCTGTGGATCCTGCTGTGAACTCTGGGCTCTGGATAAAACAATAGCATCCACTAGTCAGAACTGCAATGAGCATAGTGAGTTCACAATCAAAGACACAAATGACACAGCATCTCACCTGCCTTTCCATTGTGGCTTTAAAATTCTGCAAAATATGAACAAAACAATTATCTCCTCTAACTATCAATATTTCCATTAATTGTGCAATTAATTGTGTTAAAGGAGCTTCTCAATACAGGGCGAGAGTTTGACTATGCTGGACAATGAGCAAGTTATTTTGAGCACAAGAACAAACATTCAGTTCTTACTTCTAGAATTGAGACGTCACTGGCCTTCATCTTCTCCTCTGTGTCTTTTATTGTGTCTGATAGAGCTGAGATCTATCTGTTCATCTCCTCAAGCTTCTCCATCATCTGACTCTTCTGCTCTTCCTCTTTCCTCAGTGCAGTGATTGAAGCGTCTTCATCATCTCGCAGAAACTGACGAAGCTTCTTAAACTCCTCTTTAATCTGCCGCTCTGTGTGCTCAGACTGGATCTGAATATAAAAACAGAGAAGTTTACCTCTGAATTTTTATACTGTATAGATTAAATATGTTTTGTCCATATAAATTGTGTTAAAAAACGGAGAATTTTACACTTAGTTACCTTGATTTGCAGAACTGTTTTATTATACTCTCTTTTCACTTTTTTTCTGTGTGTTTAAGCCTCTCTTGAAAGGACGTCAGTGCTGTTTTGAGCTGCTCCTTGAATTTAACAGTGAAACTGAAAATCTGTTTGATCAGTTTCAGTATATGCATATACAGTGCAAACTAGCTACTTATGGATGGATACATTTTATTTTTATTACAAAGACGCATTGAAAGAAAAATTAAACTAACTTCTTACACTTTCTTCCACGAATTATGATGTCATTACTTGGAGTAAAGAAGAGAACGTGTCCTAACTTGTAAGATGGAACAACTTCATTAATGTTTTTCTGAATCTCTGCACACAACACATACAGGCTGTTCATCATCCAAGCAGAAGAGTTTGAGTTAGAATCAGAAGGTCTGTTGTTTGTTCTAGAGCCTCAGTCCAGTAGAAATACAAAATCCTTTTTGTATGTTCTTCTGTCTACATCACTGAATCCTTTTTGCTTTTGTTGAGATAAGTCACCCTATGGCACCAAAGAGAGAAATCCTTCCTGATACTTTTTGAAAGAGGGTGGAGTTCATAGTGATTGTCTGGTTCTTTGAACCTTCTTTTGTTGATTTGAATCAAGTTTTTCCTGTAAGGGAGTGAGTATGTGAATCAAGCAATGGTTAAACAACTGCACAAGTTGAATTATACTGATCAATTCAATCATGTTTCTTTTCTGATGTGCTGCCATACAGTTTGAGGTATTCATAAGTTCTTACTTCTTATAGATTTTTATGGCCGTAAGCTTGATTTGTCACTCCACTATAAAGTGACCCCATTTCCACTTATAGACTTTTTCCACTCATTAGATTTTTATTGGATTGTTTAAATTGAGCAACTTTTATTCTTGTGCACAACAATAGCTCATGACTCCTAGATACATTTTATTTAGCTGCCATCTACCAACTGTAAGAAACTATAGTCTGCCTCGACACAGATTCCACTCCACAATATATGTTTGATCATGCTCATTTCCCAAAATGGCTTAATTATTATAGAGAAGAAGAAAGTCGACAGTTAGGTTTCAGATAATCCCATCCTGAGCAAATGTCACCAGTTGTAGAATGGGAGCGGGTGTGGGACATTGAGAACCATCTCAGACAAAGGGGTGTCAGAACTGAATTAACATACACAGCTGTTATGACAGGAGCAACTTAATTTACATGAATGGTAGTAAACTGGAACTGTATAAAAGGTTTGAGTTTAGGATGTTCGGGGTACATTCCGACTCCGGTGAACCCAAGGTATGTGCTTTGTCACTGCTATGCTGCAATAAACATCTTCATCGAGATCTTCGACGTCCTCATCACTTCTATTTTAACCAGTGGAAGAGCTAGACTTTTCTATGTGGGGTGGCCAAGGCTACTTCAGGGGGTCCACAGACCATGAAAGAAAATTGAAGGCATCAAAGGAGTATGAATGGATCTATGACTGAACCAGATGTTCTCTACTGTGGCAGGTTGTGTTGTCCAACAGGGTTACTTCACATTACTCATTAGGTAAAAATTCCTATACTGTACCTTATGACAATGTGACTGCAATGTATATGTGTGTATAGCTTTCTAGTAGAGATAGCTTTCTTCTCTTTCTTCTTTCACTATAGCTTTCTATTTTTTTATATTCTATCTACTTGTTTTTCTTTGTGTGTGTGTGTGTGTGTGTGTGTGTGTATGTGTGTGTGTATAATATATATATATATATATACATACACCTTGTTGTTAGGCTAACCGAGACTTGTCATTTGCACTTATATATTGTTGCTCTTTTGTTAGTTTTGACTGCTTTTATTGTCCTCATTTTTAAGTCGCTTTGGATAAAATCGTCTGCTAAATGACTAAATGTAAATGTATGTAAATGTAAATGTGTGTATTACTAGCACAGATGTAAACATAATATATGTTAGGCTAAATTTGAATCTCTCTTATCTCTATTACCTATTTGATTAACTTTAAATTTGATTTGATAAACTATTTGTTAATAGAGCAACATGTGTAACATTAACATTCACAGCTTCTCCCCTTTCGTAAAACATAAACCCAATGGATGCAACTCATTCTCAAATTCAAGGTGTCAGTCCAAAACAGTGAATCAAATCACCATACAGGTAAAAGTTCACTTCAAGAATGAACAAAGTGGCTTGTCTGCGGTATCAACCCATTCTGTAGTAAAATCAGCAGAAAAAAGTAAGAGTGATCTATAATATTATAATATCTTCGCTGTATAAGTTTATCCAATCCACAGAAAGACAAACAGTCTTTACACACACTTTACACAGTGTTTGACCACGTGGAATTTATTTGTTATAGCCCAGGGTAATTTTCAGAACAGGTCATGCTTCAAAACTTTTCTTGGGCTCTGGAACACCCTTCAGAACTGTAGTGAGTTTGAGTTCACAACTAAAGACACATTTGACACAATGGCTCACCTTTTTATTGTGGCATTACATCTCTGGAAAATATACATTTACATTTACATTTAGCTATTTAGCAGATGTTTTTATCCAAAGCGACTTACAAATGAGACTTACAAATGAGTTGGTCCCCCTTTTGCAGCAATAACAATCTTCTGTGAAGGCTTTCCATAGAATTTTGGAAAGCTTCCGTGGGAATTTTGCACATTCATCCAGTAGAGCATTTGTGAAATCAGGTACCTAAGTTGAACAAGAAGGCCTGGCCAGTTCATCTTAAAGGTCTTCATTGGGGTTGAGTGCAGGTACATTTAGCTATTTAGCAGATGTTTTTATCCAAAGCGACTTACAAATGAGAAACAAAACAAAACAATTCAGTATCTCCTCAAACATTATTTGCATAAATGAATTGTGTTAAAGGAGCTTCTAATTATAGGGTATGAGTTTGACTGTGCTGAATAATAAATCACTGCTCTGTGAGCTCTGCATTTCCATATAACAGATTAATTGTTGTGATCAACAACATAATAAATTCTATGTTGAAAATATCGAGAATTTGACTCCTGATCCTCACCTTGATGTGATGAACTTATTACACTCTCCTTTCTTTCTTTCTTTCTTTTTTTAAGCTTAAGATCTTCTGTGCTGAATTGAGCTGCTTTTTGAATTTAACAAAGCAAAAATCTGTGTGATATCATGAAATACAGTGACTCATTGAGAAAATAAACCAACAAACCTGGAAAAGTATCCTTAACTGAGACTCTCCTTAACTTTTAAAATTAGACAGTAAAACTACTTCAATACAACATTGTACAGTAAAAGGTGTTGATCTTAAAGTGATCCAAATACTATAACCAGTTAACATGTAAATTAGATGATAAATAGCAATAAGTCTTGACTCTCTCTGTGAAGGTTGTTGTCAGTGTGTGTAGTGTTGTGTTAGTTACGGGATCACAGAATGACAGTTTTCCTCTGTCCCAGTCCAGCTCCAATCTCACCCTCTGAAGCTTTTCTTTAACTGGAAAGGTGCTGTTGGGTTTCTCTGGGTTTTGTGGGAAATATTTACCATCTTCATACCACATGCACCAGACATTGGTGTAAAAGAAAGCTGTTCCCTTCCTTTGGATTGACTCTGTGGTTACAGCAATAATCCAGTATGAATTGACTCCAACCTCCACATCCCAAAAGTGTGTTCCTGAGTTAAAGCCCTCTGAACCCAGAACACAGGCATATGGGTAAAACCTCTCTGGGTTATTAGGAACCAGTTGTTGTGTCTTGCTATGTCTCAGACTGGTCAGATCATCAGACAGAATCAGACGTGTATTTGCAATGTTTGACTCACTGTTTTGAACAAGTTCCTGCATCTTCTTCCAGACTCTGAAGGTCAGGTTTCTCAGATGATCTGCCACATTAATCAAAGCTACTGAAAGTATCTGTGGATCCTGCTGTGAACTCTGGGCTCTGGATAAAACAATAGCATCCACTAGTCAGAACTGCAATGAGCATAGTGAGTTCACAATCAAAGACACAAATGACACAGCATCTCACCTGCCTTTCCATTGTGGCTTTAAAATTCTGCAAAATATGAACAAAACAATTATCTCCTCTAACTATCAATATTTCCATTAATTGTGCAATTAATTGTGTTAAAGGAGCTTCTCAATACAGGGCGAGAGTTTGACTATGCTGGACAATGAGCAAGTTATTTTGAGCACAAGAACAAACATTCAGTTCTTACTTCTAGAATTGAGACGTCACTGGCCTTCATCTTCTCCTCTGTGTCTTTTATTGTGTCTGATAGAGCTGAGATCTATCTGTTCATCTCCTCAAGCTTCTCCATCATCTGACTCTTCTGCTCTTCCTCTTTCCTCAGTGCAGTGATTGAAGCGTCTTCATCATCTCGCAGAAACTGACGAAGCTTCTTAAACTCCTCTTTAATCTGCCGCTCTGTGTGCTCAGACTGGATCTGAATATAAAAACAGAGAAGTTTACCTCTGAATTTTTATACTGTATAGATTAAATATGTTTTGTCCATATAAATTGTGTTAAAAAACGGAGAATTTTACACTTAGTTACCTTGATTTGCAGAACTGTTTTATTATACTCTCTTTTCACTTTTTTTCTGTGTGTTTAAGCCTCTCTTGAAAGGACGTCAGTGCTGTTTTGAGCTGCTCCTTGAATTTAACAGTGAAACTGAAAATCTGTTTGATCAGTTTCAGTATATGCATATACAGTGCAAACTAGCTACTTATGGATGGATACATTTTATTTTTATTACAAAGACGCATTGAAAGAAAAATTAAACTAACTTCTTACACTTTCTTCCACAAATTATGATGTCATTACTTGGAGTAAAGAAGAGAACGTGTCCTAACTTGTAAGATGGAACAACTTCATTAATGTTTTTCTGAATCTCTGCACACAACACATACAGGCTGTTCATCATCCAAGCAGAAGAGTTTGAGTTAGAATCAGAAGGTCTGTTGTTTGTTCTAGAGCCTCAGTCCAGTAGAAATACAAAATCCTTTTTGTATGTTCTTCTGTCTACATCACTGAATCCTTTTTGCTTTTGTTGAGATAAGTCACCCTATGGCACCAAAGAGAGAAATCCTTCCTGATACTTTTTGAAAGAGGGTGGAGTTCATAGTGATTGTCTGGTTCTTTGAACCTTCTTTTGTTGATTTGAATCAAGTTTTTCCTGTAAGGGAGTGAGTATGTGAATCAAGCAATGGTTAAACAACTGCACAAGTTGAATTATACTGATCAATTCAATCATGTTTCTTTTCTGATGTGCTGCCATACAGTTTGAGGTATTCATAAGTTCTTACTTCTTATAGATTTTTATGGCCGTAAGCTTGATTTGTCACTCCACTATAAAGTGACCCCATTTCCACTTATAGACTTTTTCCACTCATTAGATTTTTATTGGATTGTTTAAATTGAGCAACTTTTATTCTTGTGCACAACAATAGCTCATGACTCCTAGATACATTTTATTTAGCTGCCATCTACCAACTGTAAGAAACTATAGTCTGCCTCGACACAGATTCCACTCCACAATATATGTTTGATCATGCTCATTTCCCAAAATGGCTTAATTATTATAGAGAAGAAGAAAGTCGACAGTTAGGTTTCAGATAATCCCATCCTGAGCAAATGTCACCAGTTGTAGAATGGGAGCGGGTGTGGGACATTGAGAACCATCTCAGACAAAGGGGTGTCAGAACTGAATTAACATACACAGCTGTTATGACAGGAGCAACTTAATTTACATGAATGGTAGTAAACTGGAACTGTATAAAAGGTTTGAGTTTAGGATGTTCGGGGTACATTCCGACTCCGGTGAACCCAAGGTATGTGCTTTGTCACTGCTATGCTGCAATAAACATCTTCATCGAGATCTTCGACGTCCTCATCACTTCTATTTTAACCAGTGGAAGAGCTAGACTTTTCTATGTGGGGTGGCCAAGGCTACTTCAGGGGGTCCACAGACCATGAAAGAAAATTGAAGGCATCAAAGGAGTATGAATGGATCTATGACTGAACCAGATGTTCTCTACTGTGGCAGGTTGTGTTGTCCAACAGGGTTACTTCACATTACTCATTAGGTAAAAATTCCTATACTGTACCTTATGACAATGTGACTGCAATGTATATGTGTGTATAGCTTTCTAGTAGAGATAGCTTTCTTCTCTTTCTTCTTTCACTATAGCTTTCTATTTTTTTATATTCTATCTACTTGTTTTTCTTTGTGTGTGTGTGTGTGTGTGTGTGTGTGTATGTGTGTGTGTATAATATATATATATATATATACATACACCTTGTTGTTAGGCTAACCGAGACTTGTCATTTGCACTTATATATTGTTGCTCTTTTGTTAGTTTTGACTGCTTTTATTGTTCTCATTTTTAAGTCGCTTTGGATAAAATCGTCTGCTAAATGACTAAATGTAAATGTATGTAAATGTAAATGTGTGTATTACTAGCACAGATGTAAACATAATATATGTTAGGCTAAATTTGAATCTCTCTTATCTCTATTACCTATTTGATTAACTTTAAATTTGATTTGATAAACTATTTGTTAATAGAGCAACATGTGTAACATTAACATTCACAGCTTCTCCCCTTTCGTAAAACATAAACCCAATGGATGCAACTCATTCTCAAATTCAAGGTGTCAGTCCAAAACAGTGAATCAAATCACCATACAGGTAAAAGTTCACTTCAAGAATGAACAAAGTGGCTTGTCTGCGGTATCAACCCATTCTGTAGTAAAATCAGCAGAAAAAAGTAAGAGTGATCTATAATATTATAATATCTTCGCTGTATAAGTTTATCCAATCCACAGAAAGACAAACAGTCTTTACACACACTTTACACAGTGTTTGACCACGTGGAATTTATTTGTTATAGCCCAGGGTAATTTTCAGAACAGGTCATCCTTCAAAACTTTTCTTGGGCTCTGGAACACCCTTCAGAACTGTAGTGAGTTTGAGTTCACAACTAAAGACACATTTGACACAATGGCTCACCTTTTTATTGTGGCATTACATCTCTGGAAAATATACATTTACATTTACATTTAGCTATTTAGCAGATGTTTTTATCCAAAGCGACTTACAAATGAGACTTACAAATGAGTTGGTCCCCCTTTTGCAGCAATAACAATCTTCTGTGAAGGCTTTCCATAGAATTTTGGAAAGCTTCCGTGGGAATTTTGCACATTCATCCAGTAGAGCATTTGTGAAATCAGGTACCTAAGTTGAACAAGAAGGCCTGGCCAGTTCATCTTAAAGGTCTTCATTGGGGTTGAGTGCAGGTACATTTAGCTATTTAGCAGATGTTTTTATCCAAAGCGACTTACAAATGAGAAACAAAACAAAACAATTCAGTATCTCCTCAAACATTATTTGCATAAATGAATTGTGTTAAAGGAGCTTCTAATTATAGGGTATGAGTTTGACTGTGCTGAATAATAAACCACTGCTCTGTGAGCTCTGCATTTCCATATAACAGATTAATTGTTGTGATCAACAACATAATAAATTCTATGTTGAAAATATCGAGAATTTGACTCCTGATCCTCACCTTGATGTGATGAACTTATTACACTCTCCTTTCTTTCTTTCTTTCTTTCTTTAAGCTTAAGATCTTCTGTGCTGAATTGAGCTGCTTTTTGAATTTAACAAAGCAAAAATCTGTGTGATATCATGAAATACAGTGACTCATTGAGAAAATAAACCAACAAACCTGGAAAAGTATCCTTAACTGAGACTCTCCTTAACTTTTAAAATTAGACAGTAAAACTACTTCAATACAACATTGTACAGTAAAAGGTGTTGATCTTAAAGTGATCCAAATACTATAACCAGTTAACATGTAAATTAGATGATAAATAGAAATAAGTCTTATACCCTCTAGAGAAGGTAATTATTTATTTATTTATTTTTATTTATGTCTCTTGAAAGCCCTCATTGGAGCAGCTCACAACATTGCCAGAAACAAAGTCTTGATCTTGGTCTGCCAGCTATTTGGTCTCCTCAAGGATGTTTTTTTTTCATGCCAACAGGAACCTGTGAATAAGAACAGGACCTGGTATACAGAACTGAGAGTCCCAGTTTTCCCTTCTGTGAAGGGTTATGTTCATCCAAATGGCCATAGTAGGTCATACAGTATTTAGTGTTAACCCAAATTCAGGTCACATTTCAAAAGGTTACCAACCAGGCCCCAGCGAGGATTGAACTCGCGACCCCTGGTTTACAAGACCAGTGCTCTAACCACTGAGCTATGGAGCCTCACCTGATGGGTGTCACTCGTAAGTGACATAAAGAGCTAACATTGAGTTAGTGTTACAAAGACACACCTATAGGACTTGGCAGACAGCCTAAGATACACTATATGGACAGAAGTATTGGGACTCCTGACCATTGTGTAGTAGAGTTGGTCCCCCTTTTGCAGCAATAACAATCTTCTGTGAAGGCTTTCCATAGGATTTTGGAAAGCTTCCGTGGGAATTTTGCCCATTCATCCAGTAGAGCATTTGTGAAGTCAGGCACCTAAGTTGAACAAGAAGGCCTGGCCAGTTCATCTTAAAGGTCTTCATTGGGGTTGAGTGCAGGTCTCTGTATGGGCCAATCAGGTTCTTTCACACCAAACTCAACTAACCATGTTTCTATGAGCCTTGCTTTTTGCATTGGGGCACAGTCATGTAGGAATAGAAAAAGGCCTTCCCCAAACTGTTCCCACAAAGTTAGAAGCATTGCATTATCCAAAATGTCTTGGTATGCTGAAGCATTACGTTTTCCTTCATTAGAAAGTAATGGACCAACCCATAAAAAACAATCCCATACCATTATCCCTCCTCCACCAAACTTTACAATTGGCACAATGCAGTCAGGCAGGTAATATTCTCCTGGAATCTGCCAAACTCAGACTCGCCCATCAGACTGCCAAACAGAGAAGCATGATTCGTCAATCCACAGAACATGCTTCCAGAGTCCAGAGGCGGTATGCTTCAAACCACTCCATCCGAGGCTTGGCATTGTACTTGGTGTTGTGAGGCTTGCATCCAGCTGCTTGGCCCTGGAAACACTTGAATTCACTGAGCTCTACAGAATGACCCATTTTTCACAAATGTTTGTAAAAGCAGACAAGTCTAGGTGCTTGCTTTTATACACCTTTGGCAATGGGTCTGATATAAAAATCAGAATTCAGTAATTAAGAAGTGTGTCTTAGTATTGTCTGTATAGTGCATCTTAACAGTTGCTTCAATGGTTTGAGAAAAACTCAAAAGCTCAGTGTGAAATTGACTCCTCTTTTCAGTGAATGACTCACATGCGTGGTTCATTCCTTGAGGATCTTCTCCTGCAGACGGGACACTCCTGAGTATTCTTGGTTTTCCAGAAGTGTTGAAGACATTCTTTACAGACATTGTGACCACATGACAGAATAACAGGAAAAACTGAAGATTTCACAGCACACGGGACAAGTAAGATCTTCCACAGATAGTAAATCAATTCTTACACTTTCTAGTGATGATCTGAACTTTACTTTGAATTTCTGAAGTGAGACTTTAAGTAAACAGCCATTATAATCAGAAGAAGCGTTTTCGTCACGTAAATGACTTTTTTATTTTGAATTTAGTATTAATGTTATTATTTTTTGTGTGGTAGATAATGGCACAACAGAGAAAAACAAGAATCACTTCAGGAAGAGGGTGGAGTTTCTGATGGTGTAGACTGGATTTACAGTGCTGTGAAAAGTATTTGCCTGATATCAGAAATAAAAACAAAATCTCACACAAACCAAAGACAACCTGAGTAAACACAAAATATAGTTCTTAAATGATAATGTTACTTATCAAGGCAAAAAAGTTATCCAATATCAAATAATCCTTTGTGAAAATGTATTTGCCCCCATAGTTCTATGAAACAGCATTTATAATGGGATCAGCTAAACTAATGGGACCAAGCCTGATTCCTGCCAGCCCTACTCAGTTAAATCAACACTTAAAACTTTTTCAACAAGAAGTTGGTTAAAGGTCTTCCTCAATAGCACACTATGCCAAAGTGAAAGAATTTCCAGAAATTATGAGAAAGAAGGTGACTTGAATACATCAGTCCGGAAAGGCATACAAAGCTATTTCAACGGCTCTGGGACTCAAAAGAACCAGAGCCATTATCTCCAAAAAAAAAACTGTCACTGCTTTATCATTACTTTGTAACTGTCAACTGCCAGTCATAGTAGTAAATGTCTGATTAACATCTGCTAAAACTTTATTTTTATGGTCCCTCAACATTCATTTTACTGAATATAAGTAACTTTGCAAGTACATATCAACTAAACCTAACCCTAACCTAACAGTCTGCTAACACTATATTGAGCGTTAGTTTACATGTAGTTGCAAAGTTACATAGAGTTACTAGGATGTCTAAAGTGGACTGCCGAAATAAAGTGTAACAAAGCGGAGAACAGTAAAGATTGTTTCCAGAAGTGGTCGACAACAATTCCTTCAAGAGCACAGCTCTGACTCATCCAGGATGTCACAAAAGAGCCATAGACAACTACTTTAGTATTAAGTGAACATACTTTTATTCTTATGCTGTATATTTGACAAAATGTCACCTGTATTTGTATCTGTATGTGAACCAGAAACAATACTAGGCACATTGTAGCTTCTCATTCATAGATAATTTTTGTTTTGCTGGCATCTACCAGAATCACAAGGTATTACAGTGGCACATTGAGAACAAAAACAGCATTGTAGAGTTACAGGACAGTATGTAATAAATAGAAATAGGTTTCACACCCTCTAGAGAAATAATAATTTCATTAATTAGTTAATAATTTATTTCTCTTGAAAGCCCCTGGTTGGAGCAGCTCACAATGTTGTCAATAAATTTTCTGGTTTTATTGTATTGATGTTGATCTGTCTGATATGTGGTATCTTCATGGATGACTGTATTTCTCATGCCAACAAGAGCCTTTATGGAAGAACAGGACCATGTCCCAGTTTTCCCTCTTCTATGAAGGTTCATGTTCATCCAAATGACCACAGTACGTCGTGGTATTTTGTCCTCATCAACCCAAATTCAGGGTCATTTTCAGAACCAGTCACTTTTCAAAAGGTTTCCAATCAGGCCCCAGCGAGAATTGAACTCACGACCCCTGGTTTACAAGACCAGTGCTCTAACCACTGAGCTATGGAGCCTCACCTGATGGCTGTCACTCATGTAAGTGACATAAAGATCTCACTTTGAGCTAGCACAACAAAGACACACCTATAGGTGTGGGCAGACAGCCTGAGATGTCTTAACAGATTCATCAATGGTTTGAGGAAAAAGTCAAAGCTTAGGGAGTGAATCTCTTGGGGAAGTGGCTTGAGTAGTTGGTGGGGCCTTTTAATAGTTGTAATACAGAATCCCTGCACATTTATGCATATTCTTACTTATAGGAAAACACGAATATCAATCAACACTCTTTTATGCCGTGTTAGTCTGACATGATCAGACTCAGTCCAAACAACAGTCTGGCCACTTTCTTGTATCCCAACTGACTTAGTTTGTTTGAAAAGTGAGTTTTTATTTACATATACCCTGTTCTGAAAAGGAATTAGTAGCTGTGTAGATATATGTGGTGAAGAGCAAGAGCAAGACTTCCTGGTTCTAGAGATGCCATTACAATTCACTCAGTATTACAGTCAGAATGAAAGACTTGCGAATGCAACAGAATCAGATTCATTTGACTGTAATAAGTTCATTTAGGAGTTCAAGACTAAACGTCAGACACAAATACACTGGAATTGATTGCAGCTGCTTAAATCTTTCAAAGAAGATTCGGCACCATTGTTCCTTATTCTTACAAGCAGAATCTAAAACATGCCACATTTCGGTTAGTTTGCAAAATGGAAAAATAAGAAACTTTACTGAGAAAATAATTGTTACAGATTGAACGTTTCATTTTAAAGATTAATAAAACGTGTAAAAACAATTTTTGTGTGGATTCATCAAAACTATAAAACATTG
>NW_015505190.1:2752885-2772449 GCF_001515645.1 Sinocyclocheilus grahami | reverse complement strand
GTCACTTTTCAAAAGGTTTCCAATCAGGCCCCAGCGAGAATTGAACTCACGACCCCTGGTTTACAAGACCAGTGCTCTAACCACTGAGCTATGGAGCCTCACCTGATGGCTGTCACTCATGTAAGTGACATAAAGATCTCACTTTGAGCTAGCACAACAAAGACACACCTATAGGTGTGGGCAGACAGCCAGAGATGTCTTAACAGATTCATCAATGGTTTGAGGAAAAAGTCAAAGCTTAGGGAGTGAATCTCTTGGGGAAGTGGCTTGAGTAGTTGGTGGGGCCTTTTAATAGTTGTAATACAGAATCCCTGCACATTTATGCATATTCTTACTTATAGGAAAACACGAATATCAATCAACACTCTTTTATGCCGTGTTAGTCTGACATGATCAGACTCAGTCCAAACAACAGTCTGGCCACTTTCTTGTATCCCAACTGACTTAGTTTGTTTGAAAAGTGAGTTTTTATTTACATATACCCTGTTCTGAAAAGGAATTAGTAGCTGTGTAGATATATGTGGTGAAGAGCAAGAGCAAGACTTCCTGGTTCTAGAGATGCCATTACAATTCACTCAGTATTACAGTCAGAATGAAAGACTTGCGAATGCAACAGAATCAGATTCATTTGACTGTAATAAGTTCATTTAGGAGTTCAAGACTAAAGGTCAGACACAAATACACTGGAATTGATTGCAGCTGCTTAAATCTTTCAAAGAAGATTCGGCACCATTGTTCCTTATTCTTACAAGCAGAATCTAAAACATGCCACATTTCGGTTAGTTTGCAAAATGGAAAAATAAGAAACTTTACTGAGAAAATAATTGTTACAGATTGAACGTTTCATTTTAAAGATTAATAAAACGTGTAAAAACAATTTTTGTGTGGATTCATCAAAACTATAAAACATTGTGAAGACTCTCTCTGTGAAGGTTGTTGTCAGTGTGTGTAGTGTTGTGTTAGTTACGGGATCACAGAATGACAGTTTTCCTCTGTCCCAGTCCAGCTCCAATCTCACCCTCTGAAGCTTTTCTTTAACTGGAAAGGTGCTGTTGGGTTTCTCTGGGTTTTGTGGGAAATATTTACCATCTTCATACCACATGCACCAGACATTGGTGTAAAAGAAAGCTGTTCCCTTCCTTTGGATTGACTCTGTGGTTACAGCAATAATCCAGTATGAATTGACTCCAACCTCCACATCCCAAAAGTGTGTTCCTGAGTTAAAGCCCTCTGAACCCAGAACACAGGCATATGGGTAAAACCTCTCTGGGTTATTAGGAACCAGTTGTTGTGTCTTGCTATGTCTCAGACTGGTCAGATCATCAGACAGAATCAGACGTGTATTTGCAATGTTTGCGATGTTTCACTCACTGTTTTGAACAAGTTCCTGCATCTTCTTCCAGACTCTGAAGGTCAGGTTTCTCAGATGATCTGCCACATTAATCAAAGCTACTGAAAGTATCTGTGGATCCTGCTGTGAACTCTGGGCTCTGGAATAACATCCACCAGTTAGAACGGCAATGAGTTTGAGTTTACAATCAAAGACAAGACAGCTCACTTACAATACCTTTCCATGATGACGTTTAAGCTCTGGAAAATAAATAAAACAATTTACTATCTCCTCAAACATTTAATATTTGCAAAAAATAACTGTGTTAAAGGAGATTCCCAATACAGGATGACAGTTTGACTTTGCTGGTAAGTATAAGGTAAGTTGTTTTGTACACAAGAAGAAATCAGTTCTCACATTTAGAAAGACATGCTACTATAGTGTTCATCTTCTCCTCTGTGTCTTTTATTGTGTCTGATAGAGCTGAGATCTGTCTGTTCATCTCCTCAAGCTTCTCCTTCATCATCTGACTCTTCTGCTCTTCCTCTTTCCTCAGTGCAGTGATTGAAGCGTCTTCATCATCTCGCAGAAACTGACGAAGCTTCTTAAACTCCTTTTTAATCTGCCGCTCTGTGTGCTCAGCCTGAGTCTGAACATAAAAACAAACAAAATGATTCATAAATTTGAACAGTGTTGAAAATTAATATTCTAAATACTCACCTTGATGTGCTGAGCTGTTTTATAGCACTATTTTAAGTTGTTTTGTGCGTTTAAGTTTCTCTTGTAAGGACTAGTCTAGTGATGTATTGAGTTCCTCCTATAGAATGGTTAAAGTTTGAATATTAAAATATGTTAAACTTATGTTATATGTTAAAGTTCCTGCTCAGGACCAGCTTAGGACCAGCAGCCATGCTTCAAAACACCTAACCAGCATATGCTGTTTTTTTCAACAGGGATATTCCTTCTTTGGCTTTGGTGCTGTTGTTATTCCAAGACTCCATCAGAAATTGTTTCCAACTTCCACATCCCAGCAGTGTGTTCCTGAGTTAAAGCCCTCAGAACCCAGGACACAGGGAATGAAGGCAAATGCATCTGAATCATCAGGAAGCCAGTTAGAGTATGCCAGACTGGTCAGATCATCAGACAGTGTCAGACGTGGATGTGAGGAAGATATTACATACCTTTGTCTATGATGATGCAAATCATTAAATATTTAATATGGTCTCCTGACTTGATCTGATTAATTGTATCACATTCTACTTTAATTTCTTTTGTGTATGCAAGTTTCTCTTGTAAGGTCTTCATTGCTGTTTTGAGCTTCTCCAAGTATAAGCAACATTGAAATGTGTAAAATTCCTGTTAACAGGATGTGGCTTTCCTAATCAAGTCCAATCAGTATAATCAAACACAGCTGGACTCAAATGAAGGTGTAGAACCATCTCAAGGATGATCAGAAGAAATGGACAGCACCTGAGTTAAATATATGAGTGTCACAGCAATTTAGTAATATGAATACTTAGGACCATGTGATATTTCAGTTTTTCTTTTTTAATAAATCTGCAAAAATGTCAACAATTCTGTGTTTTTCTGTCAATATGGGGTGCTGTGTGTACATTAATGAGGAAAAAAAATAACTTAAATGATTTTAGCAAATGGCTGCAATCTAACAAAGAGTGAAAAATTTAAGGGGGTCTGAATACTTTCCGTACCCACTGTATATATATATATATATATATATGTGTGTGTGTGTGTATCACAAAGGACCCGTCTATATATACACACACACCTTATATATTGTTTATAAAACATGTTAATGTTTATAGAAAGATATTATTCTAATATGAAATTAATACACCTTCCTTGTAAAATGAAACTACTTCTTTACAGTTTTTCCTCGATTGCTTAAACACATTTCTTGAAACTATGCCTCGTATTCTCAAAACAGTTAACACTAATCCATAACGTCTCACCCAATTCCCCAAACATCCTATTTTCAGGTCAAAATGAAGCTCTACACTCAACCCACTCACTCTTGCTGAAAAACCAAACTTTCCCTCAGACGTCACACACACAAGCTTTCAAAAACACACACTACAACATACAAAACATGAACACAAAAGACACAACCAATGTATACATTGGCACATTATTCATGCAATAAAAAATAAAAATAAATAAAATTCTGCCTCAGCATCCAGTCTTTGTTCTGGGTCAGGCCAGACAATCTCGTCCCCATCACAGGCTATATTGGCCCTAGCCAGGCAGCGAGGGTAAAATCCTCTTGCATGCCTGATCCACACCTGGCATGCTCTACTGATAAGTCTAGGCAGGCTTCTTCCGTGGCCTGGAGGTGAGCGTGGATATAAGGTTCTCGGTCATACACATTCCACCGGCATGCTGAAATAAAACTCCTCTATCAGGTTTAGAAAGGGAGAGTATGCATGCAGAAAGATGTTAGAAAACCTTGGGTTATTGGTAAACCAGTCACGAACCAGAGCAGCGCGATGGAAGCTGACATTATCCCAAACAACAATGTAACGAGGCTGCTCTGGCTGTGCTGGTTCCCTGAGGTCCAGCTGGAACATATGCTCTTAGACCATCAAGGAAAGCAAGGAGAAGCATAGTGTTATAGGGTCCTAGAATGGCATGACGGTGGAGAACACCTCGTTGGCTGATGGCGACACACATAGTGACATTCCCTCCGCGCTGACCAGGGACATTTACAATAGCCCGATGGCCAATTATGTTCCTCCCCCTTCTTTCGGTCAGGTTGAAACCAGCCTCATCCACAAAGATAATTTCATGGGGAACAGGCCGGCCTTCAATCTCAGATTCTCTGCAAAACACATGAAACAGTAGAGTAAATCACTACCCTGAAGCACAGTTCAAGAGGACACAAATGGCAGCATAAACTACTATACTGTGATGGTACACAATACTTCATACTATATCAAAACTCATACCTGAACGTATTCCACTCGTTGGTCTTTCACTCTGTCAGAGCTTCGTTCGAAAGGGACGCGGTATGCCCATTTCATCCGGAACCGGTGCTTTCGGAGGATACGATCAATTGTGGAGAGGCTGATGGCATTTATCCCTCGAAAAAGATTATCCTCAATCACTCTCCTTTGAATCTCTCGCAGGCAGATTACATTGGCAAGGACCGTGTTTACAAGCTCCCTCTCTTGCTCCTCCCACAAAAGTCTTAGCCTGCCTCCACCAGGTGGTCATCTCTGTGTCCTACAAAAATAGAAGCACTCATTACTGTAACATCCTTTTTACAGGAAAAAATGGAAACATACTGAAACTATCTGTATGCGAGGCAATTTGATGCATTTCTTTATTACAGTAGCATAGTGCAACAGTGTATGCACTCTAAAGTTACTGTAAAGAGCAGTCTTACTGCAAGTACACTTACCAGTTTTCCTCCCTGAAGGTTCTGATGAAGGCGACGGTGAAGCGACTCAAATTTGGCTGTACTCATTGCCCAGCCTCCCTCATAGTCATACCATGGACAAGGACATGGTCAACTAAAGTGGCTCAAATGTCATCTAAGACTGCTTGTCTCCTTGCCGCCGCCGCCGCCGCCCTTCTTCTTCTTCTTCTTCTTCTTCTTCTTCTTCTTCTTCTTCTTCTTCTTCTTCTTCCTATTCCTTAATTTCTCTGTGAATCCATTATTTCAAAGCTCAGTGAACTGATTCTGGCCCTTTTATCTATTTATGGAAGGATCTGATTGATGTGTGTTCAATTTTGACTCTTAGTGTTTCCACCTGGGTAATTGTTTGCAAATTGAGCTCAAGCTGTGCTGACTTGAGTGAACAGTATTGAATGCTAGTGCTTTCTAAATGACCACATGGTGTAAGCACTGAGAAATGTAGGGATTTGTGTGTAGAGTTTTGCAGTAACAGTTCACCAAATCTGACTCATGTGTTAAAGCAGGGGAATAGTGTTTATAGTTCAGCAAAATGGGTGTGCTTTTTTAAAAATGGCGTTATTGTTTTGAAATTTTAGTTCAAAAGCCTGGTTATAGTGTTTTAGCAATCGAGAAAAACTGTAATAGGGCGGAATTTGTGATTGACATGTTTTTCTGAATCTCTGCACACAACACACACAGGTTGTTTATCATTCAAGCAGAAGAGTTTGAGTTTCTCATTGTGGAGACTGCAGACCTCCTCAGACCTCGAAGCACTTTCTGCTGTCAATGACTCACATAAGTTCTTTAACGCCAGATTACACGGAGGTTCATGTCTTGAGGATCTTCTCCTGCAGACAGGACACTGCTGGACTTTCTTGGTTTTCCAGAACTGCTGAAGACACTCTTTACAGATACTTTGACTACATGACAGAAGAACAGGAATCTTCCACAGATACTGTTTTCACAGAAGCCATTCTGAATATTCTAATAAATAAAAATAATCTTCCTTTATTCCTTTTCAAAACCTTTTTTTTTGTGTAGATTTGATGCTTTTTCGATTTTGTCTGTCACACTTACTGGTGGGATTTGTAAAGGGTGGAGTGCTCGAATTTTGAGCTTTTGAGGGCAGATAAGCTTTAACTGTCATTAGACTCTTACAAACACTCTTTTTTTATTTGTGCATGTAAGCATCTCCTGAAGGATAATTAAATACTTTGAGAGGTAATATCAAGTGTGCAATGCAAGCATGTCACACACTGAAATTAAAAAAAAGCATTTTAGTGGTTAGAATTTCCATGTGTATAACATACACATATTCACATGAATCCCAAAAATTATGTACTTTTTGTGTGTTAGTTGCTGCTGTATGGAATGCCAAATTTGCCAAAATAATAAATAGATGCATAAATAAATATACAAAGAAATACTATAAATAAATAAATAAAAAATGAGTATTTCTACTAATATTTATTTATTTTTGTATAACTGTAATTTTTCCACATTTATTTTTTATGGTTATTTCTTTTCTCTTTTTTTTGAAGATAAAATATCTGGAATAAAATACAGATTATTAAAAAAAGATTTTTCTATGTTTTTTTTTAAAACATAGATTTATTTATGCATTTCTTTGTAGATTTATTTAGGCATTTATTTGTTTGTTTGTATGTTTTAATATATATCTTGTATATTTATATACGTATGCATGTATTTATTTATTTATTATTTTGGCAACTACCGGAAAAGGAAAGGTTAAGCGGAGCTACACCTCTGATGACGTAAGTGAACCAATCATCTTGTCCGGTGGGAGTGGAGGCGAACTAGGCTCGCAGGATCCGAGGATCCGAGGATCCGGGCGGGGTGAATGTATATGAACTAATGCAGCCTGATCAAACATCGACCACAAACTCAGTTACCCACTAATATCCTCAGGTAAGAATATTTATCTTTTGTTTGGCTGTAATGAGTTGCGCATGCAGTTCGTGCGGCGATAGTGTGCAATGATACAGCGTATTTTAGATGCATTAGCGTTTGATATTTGTCCACGGTACAGTCACGCAGTTTGGAGTGTGTGCTAACTGAATCACTTTTTTTCCTCTTGAAATACAGGGACATTTATCCGATTGCGTTTCTCTGCGATGATATCTACTAAATTAAGTTGCCAAGCCCAAATGTAAACAATATGGCAATTTAGTAGCGAGTATGTATGCTGGATGATGTGAACGGGGCGTAGTGCTCAACTGAGCCTTTTCCCTTTTTTGCAACTGTCGTTTTATTGTGAAATTATCATTTAAAATCGTTCTTACAACTGATATAGTGGTTATTTGGCATGGTTCAATAACCCGCCTGGTAGCTCCATGCTTTGAACTGCATGTAATGACAGCGCGTGAAGCCGTGAGCTGTTTTTAGTACACCTCTTTAACCCGCTGTATCCATTCTGTCGGAAATCTAAATATGCGAGGACTGTTTGCAAAAGGGTGTTAATTTTTTGTGGGGGCTGGCCCCCTTATTTGAGGACCTCAAGTCAAAACAAAACGTAAAAAAGTTAATATTTTTTATTTATTATAATTATTATATTTATGATAATTAAAATATTTTTAAATGTAGCCTATTCCACAATAGCCTACACATTTCAAATGGCGGTTTCGAACGTTTCAATAACAACAAACGTAAGATTTAAAAGTAGTAGTAATTGTTCACCTAAATAAGTAATAAACAGTAATTGCTGATCAATATAATATATTTTATACTAAAATATAATAAATTATATTTACTTATCACAAGAAAATAAGAACAACAACTTTAGTGTTATGTTTAGACCTCTATAAGATGGCGACAGATGCCAAAAGACAATTTGGGTTGGGCAAAGATAATCACTGACAGAAATTCCTTTAAAAATGAGACAGACCTGAAGGGCAGGGAATAATTGCAGTGTACATTTGGGTTGCATTAGTTTTGCTTTATGTAATGGGTAAACGTTACAGGGGACAGTAATAGGCCAGTGGGACACTCAATGTGTCCAATGCCAAGAATGTGGCAGCATGGGACTATAAATAGCCTTGGGACACTCTCCCATCCTGAATGGAATGGCTTTTCCATGCCTTGACCTAATCCTTGTAGTAATCTTCTGATGATTTAAAATGTATAACCTACAGTCATTTGAAGTTACTTCTACATCAAGATCTTGATAATCAAGGTGTCAAAATTGTAAACCTGACTACTGATTTACTTGTATAGCTCAGCTCTGTTTGAAATCTAGACAACTGTGAAAAATTAGTTTTGTTTAATCTTTCTAATTGAACTATGATTTTCCTGCAGGTCCTTTAAGGGTATATCATGGCTGCTACCTCCCAGGTGTTCAGGGTCATCCGTGGCAGGAGATTTGGTCGGATACTGGTGCCAGCCATAACATGCCAAAACTGCAGCCGGTCTCCTCATCCATGCATCAGTGCAACTCAGCCACACAGCTTTGAACAAAGATGGCGGCACCAGGTGCGGGGATACAGGACCTCACCTGCATGGCACACCTACTACTTGACCCCACCTCAGGTTAACAGCATTCTAAAAGCTAACGAGTACAGCTTCAAAGTTCCTGAGTTTGATGGCAAAAACCTCAGTTCGATCATGGGCTTTGACAGCAACCAGCTACCGGCAAATGCACCCATTGAGGATCGCCGAAGTGCAGCAACGTGCTTGCAGACCCGTGGCATGCTTTATGGCGTATTTGATGGCCATGCAGGCTGCGCATGTGCTCAGGCACTCACCGAGCGCCTCTTCTATTACATTGCCGTCTCATTACTGCCACATGAGACGTTGATGGAGCTGGAGAATGCGGTGGAGAGCGGAAGACCTCTTCACCCGATATTGCAGTGGCACAAGCATCCCAACGACTACTTCAGCAAGGAAGCTTCACGGCTCTACTTCTCCAGTTTGCGCACGTACTGGCAGGAACTGCTGGATCTGAGCGTTCCTGGGGAGCAACCGGATGTTGCTGAAGCTCTTGTGAGTGCCTTTAAAAGGTTGGACAATGACATTTCCCTTGAAGCGCAGGTTGGCGACCCGAATGCGTTCTTGCACTACTGGGTGCTCCGTGTTGCATTCTCAGGCGCTACTGCATGTGTTGCACACATTGATGGTAATGAGCTGCATATTGCCAACACTGGAGATTGCCGTGCAGTCCTGGGCGTACAAGAACCTGATGGCTCTTTTTCTGCCCTCACACTCACCAACGACCACAGTGCGCAGAATGAATCTGAGATGAAGCGTGTGCGGTCTGAGCACCCGCTTTCTGAGGCCAAGAGTGTGGTGAAGCAGGATCGACTGTTGGGGTTACTCATGCCATTTCGTGCCTTTGGAGATGTTAAATTCAAGTGGAGCATTGAACTACAGCGCCGTGTTCTTGAGTCCGGACCGGACCAGCTCCATGAGAATGAGCACGCCAAGTTCATCCCACCCAACTACCACACACCACCCTACCTTACGGCGGAACCGGAGGTGACGCGACACCACCTTCGTCCACAGGATCGTTTCCTGGTGCTGGGTTCGGATGGGCTGTGGGAAACGCTACACAGGCAGGAGGTGGTGAGGATTGTGGGTGAACATCTCACTGGAGTGCACCAGCAGCAGCCAGTCAGTGTTGGCGGCTATAAGGTGACCCTGGGTCAGATGCAGGGATTGTTGCAGGAGAGGAAAGCTCGCATCTCCTCCACCTTCGGAGACCAGAATGCGGCTACGCACCTGATTCGGCACGCAGTGGGGAATAATGAGTTTGGAATGGTGGACCATGAGAGGTTGTCAAAGATGTTAAGCTTGCCAGAGGAATTAGCCCGCATGTATAGGGATGATATCACAATCATTATAGTGCAGTTTAACCCACACGTCATTAGCGGACAGTAGAAGAGTATGTAACTCTTTCTTTCACATGCTGTTACATACATCATCAATTCTAATCTTACGCACAATCTCATCACACTGCATTATCAGTAATATCAGCACAGCGAAATGTTACCTATCTATAACAGTGGAAAGTATTACTCTTGAGTGTATTTTTATGTTCATTTTTATTTTCACATGGCATCTGCCTTTGAAAGGAATCTGAGCAGTGTTGATTCTCAATGTTATATGTGGAATTAAGCCAAACAGAAAGAATTATGCTAAGCTCACCGCAGACCTACTATCACAATTAAACCGTCAAAATGCAACACAAAACCATAAATCAAGACTGGAAATATACTAATGTAGGTTTAGCAGATTTTGCACTTGGGAGAGAGTTTATATAGTGCTTGTGTTGTGCCAAACTTTGCTTTTAATTTTTGAATGAATGAAAAAGGAAAGTAAAGCAAAGGTCATTTTTAAATGTTGAGTGAGAAAGAATGAGGATAGAAAGCAAAATAGGTCCAGATATGTACTTTTAAATTGGAGTGCTCTGTAACTGGGATATGTCAAATGAGACGTTATCTTAAAGGGACAGTACACTCAAAATGTTTAATTCTGCCTCACCTTCATGTAATTCAAAGCCTGTATGACCGTTCAAAAACAAGATATTTGAAAAATGTCCCGGTGACTAAAAGTCAGTGGGGCCCAGTCTTATTTTGGACCCCACTGGCTTTCATTACATGGACACAAACTGTTACTCATAATGCCTTTTTGTGTCCTGCAGGTTTCAGAATGACATAAAGATGAGTACATTTTAACGTTAACTATGCCTTTAATGTTTTATTTAGGTTCTAATGAACCAAATGAGTTGCTAATGTCACTAATTATCCAGGGACATGAAAGCAGTAGTGGTGTGTTTTTCAGAATGTATTTTCTTCCAAACTATTTTATTTTAGTACCATTTGTATTCTATCTTTATTTGACTGATAAGTTCTTCTTTTTGTACAGCATGCCTTAGATACAGTTTTTCATGAAGCATGTCTTGGAGTTCAAGTGTCATCAAAACATGGTTTGCACAACCAAATTATCTTCTCATTACTGTAAAAGTCCTGATAAAGAGGTCTGCGTTATTTTTCTACCTGTACGTGGAATCAGAAGTTGAGCATTTGATTTGTTTTTTGCAGCAAGGCAGAAGTTCCATATTGTTCCTTAATTGACACTTTTAACGTGTAAAATGTAATTAAAGACATAACTGTTACTGCACACAAAAGTTTCTTAAATATTATTCTTACCTCTGACAATGAACTTTTATTTATAATGCTGCTGGCGATTGCTGAAATTCCTGTTTGGTTTTCTGATGTGTGGATGTGGGCTGAATTTCTCTGAAAGGTGAAGGAGAGGTATTTAAGGAAACCGAGGTTAATGACACAACAAACCAGATATACTTACACTTCTTATAAGATGCAAACATACCTATATGATTACACTACAATGGGGAAATGTGAACCTGAAGGATTTTTTGATTGTGTTTCCAAAGTAATTCATTTGGTTTCAAAGTATTTTTCCAGGTGTCACAACATCTTTCAAGTGATTACCGGCCACAAGATAGAAATTAGAATTTGAGTTCAATGTCATTTTTTTTGGTCCCAGGGTTATTGAACAAGTTTAAAGCCATAACTCTGGGATTGTTCTTTCTTGCCTGTTTTCATTATGTTCTCCGCTCTTGCACAAAAACAGCTGATTACCACATGAAATGTTTCGAATGATAGTTAATCAGCAAACAGTGTTATTAATGTAATACTGTAATAAAGTTATAGGCTTGCTGAAGTGTAAATACAGACTGCTTTATACTTGGAAGTAAATGTATGCTGCAGCTTGTTAAGTTTGAAATGTTTAGTATATTTAACAATATTACTATGTGCTGGTGCATGGGCATGACTTCTACACATACTCTTGCCTTTTGTATTTCAAATGTTTTAATAAAAATGTAACCAAGTAAGTATTGTCCAATTTTTGTATTTTGTTGAAATGAATGCATGCAGAATAAAGGTTTCTAAGTTTTTAAAATGAGCAATCCAGTCTAGCAGACCTAAACAGATCAAGGTGACTTTTGATGAAGAAGCTGACTTTTTTTTTGTTGAAGTGACTTTTGTCCAGAAGCTGCATTTCATTCTAGGAATGCACATTTATTTGTAAGATAAGAATAACTGAACTTCATGTGTGTTTGGAATGCTGACAACAGAGCAGTTGGCTCAGGGTCAGGGGTCAAATCATCATGGTGTCAGATCACAGTCTCTGATTTGGCAAACTGTAAGTAGGTCAGTCTATCATAAGCCTCTATCATGACATGGCAATTCTGAAACTTTAAATGTCAAGAGTTCAGTGGGTTCAGGACATGCATATCTGCAGTTTCAAAGTAAAGGTTGTTATGTGGCCTATGAGCCTGCCTTGCAAGTGTAATGTCCTTGCCAAACGCCCACAGCCAGGTTGTTCATTATTCTGACAATACCCTTTAAAAGTTTGGAGTCTGGATGAGTTTTAAATGTTTTTGAAAGAAGCCTCTTATGCTCACCAAGACTACTGAAGTTTTAGCAGCCATTACTTTGGTATATAAGTTCATAGAAGTGATATTTATCTAAATTGTTGTTTGGGAAACGAATTTGAATCCTCCAGTGTCACATGATTCTTCAGAAATCATTCTAATATGCTGCTCAAGAAACATTTCTTATTAACAATGTTCAACATTTTTGTGAAAATGTCAAGTTTAAAAGAACAGCATTTATTTGAAAGGTACATCTTTTGTAAAAAAAAATAAAAAATAGAAAGGTCTGACCAATTTAAAGCAGCCTTAATGAAAGTACTTTCAAGGAATTAAAAAAACTGACCCCAAACTTTTAAACAGTGGTGTATTAATATGGTACTATACACGTTATTTTAGACGAGGCTTAATATGCAATATTCTTCATCCACCAAGAGGCCCTTGGCTCAAATAAACAGTAAACAATCCTTCTGTCACTCTAGAATATTTGACCCTGGAGGAGGTGTGTTTGCGTTTACAAAACTAATGAAGACATCCAAAAAGTTTGCACACACAGCCTGGATTCTCGTAACATTAGAAATCGTGGGAATTAATTCAGTACAAAAGAAGTAAATAAAGAAACGAGGTTTTAATTGTGTGATTTGCATGTAATCCAATTCTCCACCTGATGGCGCTAATCGTCAACAAACGGAAAAGGCTGGTACGGCTGTAGAGTAGCTTATCGAAACCACTTAAAATGTACTACAGCTTGAAAGACAATAATACACTTTTTATATCTGTAACATAATGCATGTGGTGTATATTGCCTAAGGTGTGTGTTAATGATCTGTACATACGCTTGAGATGATTGACTGATCTACGAGGATAGTTAACCGATTGACAGTAACGTTGACGCAAATCTGTCTTGCTTATTTTACTGTATAAATATTGGTTTTATTTGCAGCACAACAAACCAGAAACGGTATAAAGGACTTTGAACAAACTCCAATATGCCATGAAATTTTGGCACGTCTTCACCGATAGAATGTTAAGGCTGGTCAAATAGGCTATCTGATAGACTTTTTTTCTGGGTGTTATTTAATTTTTGCAGCAAGTAGAGCTGTAACAGCCGATTTGATATTATTTAATATTTATTCACTGTTTTTTTCCAGGACAGTGGCCAGATTGCCTGGAGTGAGAGTGATATTACTGTAAGCATGAGGATTCATTCCCACACCAGACATCTTCCTCCACTCAATAGCCAGAAAATCTCATCAGTTCCACTGACTCATTCTGTCAATCAGAACTGGTCATTTAAATTGGACATTTAGCTATTTAAATGCACTGATATTTTCTACATCACAGTTCTGTTCCTGTTCCATAGTTATCAGTTAACTGGAGTAGACTATATTGAAAGATAAATAGTACATAAAAATATATGCATCCATCATAGAGTTTAAATATGAGAATCTAAATGTAGTCAAGGTACACATTTTAGATCATACTGTACATGGTGGTAATAAACAAATAGGCCTACATACTCTGCTCTTCTTTTGTATAGGTTATCACTTCATTGTAGGGCTGTCAAAATGGCTGAAAACTAAATTCGAATGTACTTTGTACTTAATAACGAATTGTAACGAATTATATTCGAATTTAAAATGCATAATTTCAGTTAGGGTGAAGAAAAGCTTTTGGCTTCCCTCCTGAGGCCACAGGAGGGCGGATCATTCAAAGCATAAGATAACATGAATGTATCTGCGAAAAAAAGTGCATAATGTTTAAAATAATGTTTATAAACCAATTATAATTAAGTTGCTTAAACAACTATAAACAAAACAGCATCATGTATGTATGCATAGTTTAATAGAAAGGGCCGAAAGCCAATCACACAGAGTACATTTTTCATTTAAGAACATGAGATGCAGTGGGATGGGGAAAAAACCCGACATAAAGTCTCGAGATATGTTTTTTTCAAAGTTAAACTTGGATTAATTTTGCATGCGACTGTGCGAGACGCGAGTGCAACAGTAATAGATGTCCGTCTAGAAAATGCGTGAAATATGTGTTCTGTGTGAACAAGATCTTCTCCGCATTGATGTTCTCTTTCCCCGCAATGTTTTTAATGAACAACGCAGCAGCGCCGCATCTAGTGGCTTCAACTGGATAGGCTAACAAAAACATTATAATGCAGCGACACTTACATCGTCATCGCATCTCGTGCGCCACTGATGAGGCTGCCTCTTAAACGCACACCTAAAATTCGAATGCAACATTTTTATTTTAAATTCGACGAATTTTCGAAATTCGATTTTTTTTGACAGCCCTACTTCATTATAATAGTTCTACGTTCAAAGATGCTTCAGCCATAATTAGACTAAACATTCAGCTGATGATCATAATCCATATGATAATCATTCCCTCTAGAATTCTCTAGAATTAATTTAACATTTAAGATATGTGGTTAAACTGATAAAGCTGTTTGCATGTGGATAACTTTTTTATATTATGAATGTTATCTCTTCAACTGTTGGAAAACAGATCCCAAGTAAATGTTAGGGAGGATCTAGTAACTGCACATTTGATAAATGTTCTCTTTACAAGACAAAACAGTTAAAGGGGTCATTTGATGCGATTTAAATTTTTCCTTTCTCTTTGAAGTGTTACAAGCTCTTGGTGCATAAAGAAGATCTGTAAAATTGCAAAAACTAAAGTCTCAAATCCAAAGAGATATTCTTTATAAAAGTTAAGAGTCAACCATGCCTACCTAAAACGGCTCGTTCTAACACGCCCCCACATGTCTACATCACTATGTGGGAAGATTTGCATAATGCCGCCCAAATGTTCACGCAAAGAAAGAAGGCGTAACTTTTATCCTCGCTGTAGTATTGTTGCTGCCGCCATGTCGTGAAATGCTGTGTTTTGTTGTGAAAGCAAAACTACTTTGTTTGGTCTTCCAAAAGAGGACGATATCCGCTTCGTCATGCCTAGAGCTGATCCGTGCTGGTCGCTGAGGAAATACATCAACTTTGCGCTGTGGATCACTGGATCGGCTTTCACTGTGGACGAAGCGGAGTCCAGCCCAGGGTCGTCACATGTGGTTGCAGCAAGCCCGCTGGCTGCTCCTTCAAGCTTTTCTTCCAGCCTCTGCTCACTCTAGGCCGCCGCCGTGTGTGACGCTATGTTTCGTTGTGAAAGCGAAACTACTTTGTTTGGCCTTCCAAAAGAGGACACGACTAGAAATCAGTGGTTAAGTTGTATTTACAACACTGTTCCAGAACACTTCAACCCAAATATTCATTTGTGTGCAGCACATTTTATGGAGGACTGTTTCCTGATCCTGGGAGAGTAGACTACAATGCTGTCTGTTCTGACTCACAGTCTGTAAGTACGTTTTTTATACACAGTATGGTGAGGGGCGTAACATTTCCGTCACATGCTTGAGGTATTCGGCCAAACGCACTGTATAGCTGGCCAATCTTAGCACACCTTACTTTTCAGACCGATGAGCTTCGTAAAAATTGATGCGTTTCAGAAAGGCGGGGCATAGAGGAGAAACAATAATGTACAGTACCTTAAGCCGCATAAACACATTTTATTACACCAAATACACAAAATAATGTTCTTTTTAGCAACATCATATGACCCCTTTAAAGGATTAGGTTAATCAAAAATGACCTTTGGCAGTAGTAAGTAAGATAGTTTGGTTATATTTTGTTTTGTTGCTTTATCATTATAAGAGTCCAAACTGAAACTGTTTATTAAATAAAGGAAAATTTAGCTCATATAAATATAGCTTTTTACACATTGGCAACAATCTGCTTGCCTTTTCCATATTGTAAAATATGCAAGGTTTGTCTCGTGCAATAAATAAATAAATAAATAACATTCTCAAATGTTTTTATTTGATTAGTGACATATTAAATTAAATATATATAAATTTTTTCTTCTTCCTACATTGTTTTTTAGCTGTCTGTGAGCAGACGAAAATTTGATATCTCTTGTTAGTATCAATGCAATAAATACCTTTAATGTAATTAATCTTAAATATTCAATTTTACATCATGTTTGTTTTTTGATTTAGATTTTTCAAAATCCTTTAAAAACTTTGTGCTAATTTCCAGGTTTAAATGATAGGTCGGACTCCACTGGAGATGACTTTTGGCAGTACTATTGTCATTCACACTAGTATTCACTTTCAGAAATTTGTTTTAAAAAGCAGTGCACTTGCTTTCATTAGTTTCTTTTTAGACTTACCAGACTCCCCTATTCTCTTGCATAGGCAAATATTTCATTAAAATATTCTGGGGCCTATAATTCATTTGATACCTCCATTAATTGCAGAGTGCCCATAGATGGTTGTATTGCTCTAAGCAGATGAAGGAAACATGTGCATGTGCTCTTGCTGCACATTGAGCACTCCGTAAGCCTCTGGATGAACATGTGCGGATGGGGTGCTCTGTATTACTGGTGTGTTAGTGCTGGGCTATGGATTAGTCAGTTGACACTGTTATGATTTTAATGTATTCTCAGTTTGGCTCTGCATCTCATAACAATTTGTTTGGTTCATGTTTTGGCAGAGGGTCTAAACTGCCTAAAGATGCATGCATGTGGTATAAGAAAAGGAATCAACTTGTTCCTGTTTCTATGATTTTGGCTGTTACCATGACAACACATGTTGCGTGGGAGAGACAGAGTCAGACGTTGAGGAATGATCAGATGGTTAGACAAAAAGACCAGGGGAACTAGACAGACATCAATCTAACTACCTCTCACTCATTCATCCATCCGTCCATTTTCCAGTCACGGGCAAGGTCAAGAGAGGAGCGATGCTCATCTGTCAATCCATCTGATCAACTTTTTCTCTGTTAGCTTGTGGATCTAAATCCAGTGAAGGAATAAAGATCTTCTGAGTCTATAGTCTAGCTTGACAACAGCAAACCAAGTGGTGCTGTAAGCATATAAAAGAAGTAGGCTAAAGTTCTATTAAATTGAATTGTGCTGTTATTGTAAATTGAATGAATTGAATTTCACTGTAAATCACTTTTAATCTTTAAGTACCTTTTGTGGACCCATTGACTGTAACGTTACGTTACGTTGGTCACTGTGATTTTGCCAAGTAAGACATGTTCTTGGATTAACATCTTTTGTTGATCCTGGATCAACATTATTGTCCAAAAATATAGACCTAACCCTATCCCCACCCCTAAACCTAACCCTACCAATAATTTATCCCTAAAATGATAGTTGAATAACAAGGGTGTAGAAGCACCCAACTCTGGTTGTAAGTCTAAAAAGGACATTTCCTGTTAACTTATCCCTCAATTGGTTGATTGGAATATTGTTCCAGGATCAACATGGATGTTGATCCAGGAACATTGTACTCCACATTCGTTCATTGTACTCCACATTGTACAAACACATACGTTCACCACGTTACATTATCCCACTCATTACAGGGCTACTCAACAAATATATAAATATGTAGACATTAAATATTGATTTGAGTTTAAAATATTTCATCTTACCTGTAAATGATCTTAAAGTGTAAATAGCAGAATGTACTAAAATAGCCTATAGCAACAAACCGAACTCCGCGGTTTGCAACGATATTACAGCAAGTGCCGCGAGGTCATTTTCACAACGGTCGATAAGACATGGCGGCAGTTGCATTTGTATGAAACAACAAAGCTCGCAAGCGAAGCTTTTTACGAGTGACACAAAAAGTTTAATTTATTATTAAAGTATATTTTTCATGTACAATGGCAAATACCACTGAATGCCGTGTATATAAATATGTAGACATTAAATATTGATTTGAGTTTAAAATATTTCATCTTACCTGTAAATGATCTTAAAGTGTCCGCTAAGTGAAAATAGCAGAATGTACTAAAATAGCCTATAGCAACAAACCGAACTCCGCGGTTTGCAACGATATTACAGCAAGTGCCGCGAGGTCATTTTCACAACGGTCGATAAGACATGGCGGCAGTTGCATTTGTATGAAACAACAAAGCTCGCAAGCGAAGCTTTTTACGGGTGACACAAAAAGTTTAATTTATTATTAAAGTTTATTTTATGTACAATGGCAAATACCACTGAATGCCGTAAAGGGGGAAAAAATAGAAAAATGCAGCAAGTGACCAATCAAAATCAAGTATTCCAGAGTCTCTTTAAAATGTACATTTTGACAACAAAATCCAACTTCTGTCTCTAATACCTGGACACGTGTTTATGGATGAAGCTCTACATTTTAGAAGTATTTTGCCATGCTGAAGATTAAAAATAAGCTATAATTTGTATTGAATCCTAAAGTTTAAAAAAGAATATATTTTATCACACTGTTTTCTCAGTTGCCCAAGTTGATCATGTAAACACACAACTCTGCACTCTCAACTAATTGTCACCCCTGACATCAGAGTGCAAGAAGAGAAGTAGCACTGTGTGTGTCTGACTCCAAAAATGGACATAACCCCCGCATCGATGTACAATGGCAAATACCACTGAATGCCGTGAAGGGGGAAAAAATAGAAAAATGCAGCAAGTGACCAATCAAAATCAAGTATTCCAGAGTCTCTTTAAAATGTACATTTTGACAACAAAATCCAACTTCTGTCTCTAATACCTGGACACGTGTTTATGGATGAAGCTCTACATTTTAGAAGTATTTTGCCATGCTGAAGATTAAAAATAAGCTATAATTTGTATTGAATCCTAAAGTTTAAAAAAGAATATATTTTATCACACTGTGTTTTCTCAGTTGCCCAAGTTGATCATGTAAACACACAACTCTGCACTCTCAACTAATTGTCACCCCTGACATCAGAGTGCAAGAAGAGAAGTAGCACTGTGTGTGTCTGACTCCAAAAATGGACATAGAACCCCCATCGGATGAGATCTGGCTAATATCAAACAAAAGGTATAACCATGTTTTTTACTATTCCCCCATGACATGCTCCACAGACCCCCCACCACATCTCAGTGAGTGCACTCTCCTCTTGGTTTTGTGTGTTTGTTATGGAACGTTGCTTAGAAACTGAAGAATATGAAAGTAATTGATCAGCATGAAGACTCACAGACTAGTGATACAGACTGAGAATTTATGAGAGTGAGTTTTCGGCATCTCTAATTTGTTTGATTTGTCTCTGGTATTTCATATTCTCTTCTTGACAATAACATTCTAAACAAACTTCATAGAAACACAAGACATACAATTATATAAGAATTATGTAAGAAGCATTGTACAAGTCTTTACTCATTACAATTATTTATCTTGAAAAATATGCATAATGCTCAAATGCTATTTCTTGTGCTATGCTGTAAGCTAGTTTATGGTTTTTAAATAATATTGTTAATAGTAATATACTTTATATACTAACATGTTTAAGTGTGGGAAGTGTGGATTTACCCCCCCCCCCCCCCCATCTTT
>NW_015505190.1:2727179-2752739 GCF_001515645.1 Sinocyclocheilus grahami | reverse complement strand
CCCCCTCATATATATATATATATACATAAATAAATGAAAAACAGTATCTGGGTCAAAGTAGAACTTTATTTACAGAATGAACAATTTTGGTTTTCTACAAGTCAAAAATTTTGTCATTCTGTGATTTTTATGCATTCTTACACGGCAGAACTGAAGGGCATTGAACCTATATAGAACCTGACCTTTGACCGTAGGAGAAAAGTCAAAAACAAAAAATATAAAATGGAAAGATTTTTACACATTTTAGTTGACTCTTGGACAATGGGGAATAAATATAAGATTCACATTTTTATAGGTTTAATCCATTTGAAATATGAAAACATACTGTATACAACATTCTGTACTCTTTGTACCAAAAATATACCACAAAGATGTTTAAAATTCCAAGAAAACACTTTGCGGGCAATATATATATGTATAGATTTTAATAATAGATATATAGATTTTATTATATTTGTTTAAAGAGGGGGTATTTTAAATATAAAATACTTAATATATCAGCCAGGCCACATAGTGAATACGTAACTGTTAAAACTGTGCAAATCTTGAACATGAATATTTAATGTTAATAAAAAGTGTTTTAAAAATGAAAAGAAGCAGCACAACCACTTTACAAAATAAAGGTGTGTATGTTGAGGGTCATGGATGTCAGTCTGCCTGGGTTGTGTACCAAATTATGTTTACAGTTGGCATGTTATCCTGACTCTAGAGCATTGCTTTAGTCTCTCCAGAAGTTGCTGCTCTCTGTTGATCCTTCTTCTTGATTCGGTAGATTACAATGATCAGGAACAAAGCTGGAAGGAAAAAAAACATGTTTTTCTCAGTTTGCTTCTTTTAAGTCTTAAATATTAATAGAGCAAAATGAAACATATAAGTCTTACTGATGAAGCCGAATATTCCTGCCAGGATGCCGATGGTGCCGCTCATGCCCATCTTCCAGCTGTGAGCTGCTGGCTCGATGTAACAGTAGCCCAATTTAGTGCAGTTACATATACGCACTAAGAAAAAAGAAAGAAAGAAATCTCAGATGAGATGTTAGAACATCATGCTAGATGTTAGAATGTTATATGTGACCCTGGACCACAAAACCAGTCTTAAGTGTCAATTTTTCAAAATTGAGATTTATACATCATCTGAAAGCTGAATAAGGCTTTCCATTGATGTATGGTTTGTTAGGATAGGACAATATTTGGTCGAGATACAACTATTTTAATATCTGGAATCTGAGAGTGCAAAAAAATCTAAATATAGAGAAAATCGCCTTTAAAGTTGTCCAAATGAAGTCCTTAGCAATGCATATTACCAATCAAAAATTAAGTTTTGATATATTTACGGTAGGACATTTACAAAATATCTTCATGGAACATGATCTTTACTTAATATCCTAATGATTTTTGGCATAAAAGAAAAATCTATACAACCATCACCCATACAATGTATTTTTGGCTATTGCTACAAATATACCCCAGGGACTTAAGGCTGCTTTTGTGGTCCAGGGTCACATATATGAAATAAAGAGAAAAAAATAATTTACCATCAAACTTTTGAGTGATACCCATCCCAGCGTTGTCTTTGATGTTGATGGGAACAGTGGCATTCAGATCACTTGAGGGCTTCTTCTTCAAAATCAGCTGCACTGAGGTTCCTGCAGATACATAAACAGGTTTACATAGTTACAGCAGTAAATAAATTAAATACAACAGTCATACTGTGTGTAAGCCTGTTTTTTTTTACTGAAGATCTGCTCACCATCCAGAGGTTTGATCTCAAAGTTTGGTGACTTGCGGTTAATGGAGAAGGTGAAAGGCTCTCCGTAGGGGTTGGCGTCCTTATCTACAGCAGTGAGTGTCAAGGGGGTCATATCCTGCACGCAGATGAAGCCCTGTGTCTTTTGCAGTTTAGGGTAGTTGTCATTCACATCCAGCAGATGAATATCCACCTTCATCTCAGCCTCCTGCTTGTCTCCCTCTGAGAGGAACAGAAATAGATTGTAATATTTACCAAATGCCACTCACCTGGAGTGACTCTGTTGATTTCTGACCTGTCTCATAAGCGATGATTGTGAGAGAGATCTGCTCCACCGTCTCTCTGTCCAAAGCAGCTTTAGTCTTCAGCTCTCCAGAGTCAGCGTCCAGCTCCAACCAATTATGTTCATCACCTTCCATCTTAAACCTGACAAAAAGAACATTTAAATGCAGGAATTACATAAAAGGCATTTAAGAATGCTGTTAAAATGCTAAATTTTACTGGCTGCCAGAGAGCTATTGCAAATAACATACAGTGGAGTCAAAAAGTCTTAGACCACTTAGAAAAAATAGTATTTGTTGTTCCATTTAAACCTAAACACATGAATATAAACTAAATATACCCCCCAAAATTAAGGATTTTAAAAATTGATGTAAGAACAAAATTGGTCACTAATTAAATATGCAAAGTTGTGACACTGATCATGTGGACTCTTGAACTTCAATCAAAAGGCCAGATGTTCCAGATGCTCCATTGAAGCACAAGATGCTCTTTGGATCATCTCAAATCGTTTTGGAGAACATCACATTTTACACAAACTCGGATTTCTGCTGTCACTAAAACATTCTAACATTTATATGTAAATTTTTCAGTTCAACTTTTCACTTAAATAGTTGTGCTAATCATAAAATTGGAATCTATATTGAATTATTACTGTAAAATAGTGTCTTCAGTAGTGGTCTGTAACATTTGTACCCCACTGTATGTCAAAGCACCAATAAACCTGACAACAATTTCATAAATTGCTTCTTTAGCACACAAAAAATAATAATTTGCTCAATATAAAAATGTTTTATTTGTAGTTCTAAGTAACCAAGGTGGGACTGCATAAAATGTTACAAGCGTAGACAGAATTAAATCGAAATATTATGTTGTTTCTTTCATCAGTTTCAACATATACCAGGTGGAACAGAGCTCTTCAATAAACTTCAGAAGTAGAAATATCAAAGCACTTTGAACAAACAATCTCATCTCATATATGATCTGATTATGTAGGAGACACAATGCAAAGCATTACTTGATAGTCTTTCCCTCTGGATCCTTGGCTTCAGCTGTCATTATTACGGTTCCAACCGTGATGTTTTCTGGAACGTTGACGTTAAGAGTTTCAACTTCAAACTCTGGAAGCTCGTCCACATCCAGCAGCTGAATGACAACATATGTGGTGGCATTTTCATTATACTCCACTCCTTTGATCAGGGGCTCAGGATTACGGGCATCGATCTGAAGGTTGAAGACGCTCTGGAGCTCGTAATCCAGTGGCTGAAGATTGAGAATATAAAAAATAAAGAAATGCAAAAAGCATAAAATGGAAATGTAAACAGTTTTTGCATTTCAACATGTGTTCCTCATGAGTGAATTCTTGTTACCCGAGCGATGTAGACTCTGCCCTCTCCAGTATCTTCATCAACCTCAATGGCTAAGAGGTTATGTGGGTCTCCAGCAGTGATGTGATACTCCACCCTAGAGCTTCCCGTTCCTGGGTCATCTGCATCTGTGGCTTTGATGCTGAGCAAAGTGGTTCCCAATTCAGCTAGTTCAGGAACACTGTGGGTCCCATACTTCAACAGGGAAGAATGTGGTTATGAATCAGAGCAGAGATTAAGTATTCAATAATCTACAGGGAGAAAGAATGTAATTGATGTAAGGAGTAAAAAAAAATGTATACATCTTTTTTCTCGAAGACAGGGATCTCGTTATTGATGTCGATGACCTTGATGATTGCTTTACATTCCGTGGTGTAAACTGCAAATAAGTGCAAAAGTTAAGGAGCGCATTCATCAAAAAGTTTTTCATTTTTAGTACATTTGAGTTCAGGTTGTGTTTACCTCCATCAGTCACACTAAAGGTGAGCTCATACTGAGGCACCTCTTTCCTTTGGAAGTTTTTATTTGCCAGTTTGATTTCACCATTGACTTGGTCGATGGTGAACATTCTGTCAAAAGGCTTGGTAGGCATCTGTCTTAGGAGTGTGTAGTCTAATAATGAGTTCAGTGTGCCCTCCTTATCGCTATCATGAGCAAGCAGAACCCCAATTTGATTACCTAAACAAGCATATAATTAAACATTTCAAGATCAAAATTGAAGGTGAATGATAAAACAGTTAATAAAATACTCAAATAATTTAAAACATGTCAAGAAAGTGGGATCCAAAAGTCTGAGATTCAAAATCTGTTTCAAATCTTGAAAGAATTCATTTTAAACAAACAGTATGACATAAAATACATGAATGTTTGAGATTCTGTTCTCTTGTGTGACACTGATCATGTAATCTCATTTGAATTTTGAAAAGGACAACAAAAATGCCATATTAAGAATTTAGAATGTTTGTTAATTGTTTGACTTTGAAATGTTTATGCAGATTTATTTGTTTATTATTCTTTAAAGAAGAAAAAAAAGAAATTATAATACATAAAAAAATTTATAAGCCTTTTCACCAGTGGTCTCAGACTTTTTGACCCCTCTTTATGCATTTGGTCAATTTGTGCCATCACATCCACCTGGTTTGAATTTATGTAATGTGAGTGTGGTCCAGGTTATCCCCACAAGGATAATAAAACCAGATTTTTTTTTTTTACCATGTGGGAACAATTTTTTGATCTCCATGAGGAAACAAGCTTATACATTATACAAAATGCAGAAAGTTTTCTGTAGGGTTGGTTAGGGGATAGAATATACAGTTTATACAGTATAAAAAATCATCATGTCTATGCAAAGTCCCTATAAAAAAAGAAAACCCAACTACGTGTATGTGTATATATAAAGGGTCTCACATTATTACCTATGGGCTCATTCTCTTGCACCTCAAACACAGCTTCATCACACACAGGAGGGTTATCATTCACATCCTGCACCTGCACATGAATCTCCATGGGTTTTTCCAGCTCAACACCCTGTTCATCTTCTGCCAAGACCACTAAAGTGTACTAAAACACACACACATACATGTCAAAAATAAAATGCAACACTCAGTTTTATACAATATGTAATAAGGAGTGAAATATGTTGAAGCCCCGATGTAGTTTACAGACTGGTATTGAGTATTTTTCTCTTTTAGTTCAGTTTCTCAAGCATTTCTATTTACCATATCTTTCTCTTCTCTATCCAGAGGAGCGCTAACATAGATTTCTCCATCTTCATTGATGGTGAAGGGGAAGGAAAGCCTTTCTTTCTGTACCAGCCTGTACAATGCGGTGGGATCATTGGCACGCACCTAAAAAACAAACAAACAAAAACAATAAATAAATAAAAAGTTTAAAAATTAAATTAAATTAAATAATGTAATTAATCATTTAAAATCATATGAATAAAATTAAAAGTAACACTGCCTAGCATAACGTAACATTATTGTTTTTAGATCCAGACTTACTGTGGTAAGATACAGAGGGTATTCCTCTTCCAGATTTTCTCTGATGGCGATTGGTCCAGGGCTGACCCAGAGGTTTTGAATGACAGCTATGTTGACCCGTGTCGTGCTACTCAAAGCGTTTAGAGCTCCACCTCCTAAATCCTCTGCGCGAACAATCAGTGCATAGTCTGGATCTTGAAGAAAATTCACTTCTCGTCTTTCTGCTCATACCAAAATAAACATTCATTAATTACTACTGATTCTGAAGTAATGAAATAATGATTAATGAAACACTGATTCATGTTGCTCATTTAACTGTTGTGCTTTAACTCCGTTAACTCAAATCAGTTGATCCAATTGCTTTCAAAATGATTCACAGTTTCAGAGCTCTTGAAAAACCACAGGCCGTCGTCACCTGCAGGTCGAAATGGTGTAAATTAAATGAAAACGTATACCTTTTACATATCAGATGCAGCTGTTTTCATGAGATTGTTGTCTATTAAATGAACTACTGATTTAAAAAAAAATATTCGTAAAAGCTGTTTTGAAAGCGCCCTTCATTTTTGATCTGAGCATCAGCACAGCTGAGATTCTCCCATAATAAAATAATGTCAGTTCAGGAGTATTTCACATCCATTTATTTATTTGACAGGTCACTGTGGTGCTCACCTTTAAGTGGTGAGGTTCAGTCAATAGAGTATTATTCCACAGCTTGATAATCTGATGAAGTGAAAGGCCTACACATTTCTGTTCATCACATGATGTTCATTGATTTGAGCTGGTAATGTGGATGCTGAATGGTGAAGTAATCTGGGTTAAATCCAGCCTCATTTCTGAGACGACAGTAATCTGCACTGCTTGAGCACAGTTAATGACTGTGTTCTTATTTACAGCACGTGGCAAGTTCCACACACCAGAGTGAATGTAATCACAGAAGTGGTCATTCATAGACATTAACACACCAGTTTAATCTGAGTGTGTATGTGAGAGCACTGTAATCAGTAGCGTTCATTTCAGTCTTATTCTGAATTACATGTTCTGTCCTCCCTCATGCTCTCATTCGCTCAAAGAGGATCACAAACAGAGGAGACAGACCCAGATACTGCTTTCATTTGGCCCATTTATACATTTCTTAATCAAAGTTCTGTTATTCATAGGGAAATGCTAGTAAACAAGTCTCTGAGTCTGGCATGATTATGTACACCACATAAACTGCTTTTTCAAAATACCATGGAATCTATGGAAGGAAAGCTTGTTTTCACCACAGAAATAAAAAAATAAAAATAAAAATGTAACTGTGACTTTTTATCTCACAATAAGAATACAATTCTGATCTCTTTTTTTTTTTTTTACAATTCTGAGTTTATATCTCACAATAAGGACCCCCCCCCCTCCATATAAATATAAATTGAAAGATATACTCATCCAAATTAAAAATTTCTGAATTGTGAGATATAAACAGTTCTGAGTTTACGTCTTGCAGTTTTGAGTTAATATCTCACAATTCTTTTTCACAAGAGTTTTTCTTAGAATTCCAAGTTTACATCACACAATTCTGTCACCTAATCACCTAATTAGATTGATTTTTATCACAGAATATCAAATAAGCTGAAAATAAGCTTCACTGAAATAAGCTTTTATATAAAACTGTTAAACCAACTGTTTGGGTGTTTTTGTTTGTTTTTTTGCTTGTTTGTTTGTTGTTAAATATCAATTTCAAAATCATTCTGATAGTAAGTTTAGTAATGGGTAAAAAAAATCTGTGAAAAGGGTGGATTGCTTCATGGCAGCAACAAATACACATGTAATTATGACAGTGATATATTTATGAATTCCACTCACTTAACTGTAGGGAGCTTCAATGTCGCAAAAATAAACAAAACTACATACAGTTGTGTTAAATAACATGATCACTGTGTGTGTTTCTGTATGTTCTCACCAGCACGTTCGACGCATGTGTAAAAGGGGTTGTTCTCCAGAGGTATGTTGTTCCTTGGAATACAATAGTCCTCAAACTTCTTTTTCAGGACATCAGGACTGCCACGGACCTCCCCGCGGCTGTACGTTACAGTGGGCCTGGCCCTCAGAAACTCTGCTCCTGCAAAACAACAGAAAGACACACGTTCAATCTTCTTTTAAAGAGAAATACTGGTTTGGCACGTTTGGGTTTTTCTGTGTATATTTTTGTTCCAAATGTGTTGACATACCTTCCTCTGTTATAAAGATATCGCCACTGTCCGGATTAATGCCAAAGTAAAAACCATTTCCATGATTTGGGATTTGGTTCACAATGCTGAATCCAAGTTGGGCATTTAATGTGTTGGGATCGTCTGCATCGGTAGCAAACACCTGCAAGAATCGAACTCCTGCACGCACACAAGATTACAAGTACAATTAAATGTGTGTTCATTTTAATTTGAACAGTTTAGAGCAGGGTTCCTCAAATCTTGCCCTGGAGGGCCAATGCGCTGCAGAGTTTAGCTCCAACCCTAATCAAACTCGCCTACCTGTGATGATCCTACAGACATTAATTAGCTTGCTCGGGTGTGTTTGATTAGGGTTAAAGCTAAACTCTGCAGGAAAGTGGATCTCGTGGGCCAGATTTGAGGATCCCTGGTTTAAAGTTTCAATGTCCGTTGATAATAGGTGTGTTTCTCACCTGCAGGAGAATGCTCTCTAACACGGCCACTGTACTGACTCTCACTAAAGACAGGGTGATTGTTGTTGATATCTACAACTTGCAAGACAACCGAGTAAGGCCCATCAACAGTTTCACCATCTGCTGAACGTGCTTCAATCTGAAGAAAAACACACACATATTTAGATATATTTGTACTGAAATTTACATTTAGATGTCAATACATGTCACTTTTTAATTTTTAAAGCTGTCATTTTATCAAATAATTTTATACAATTATAATGTGGTTTTATGACCTCATATTAACTGAAAGACTACAATGGAATATTTGTACTTTTAAAATTTTCACACCTCAGAACAATTTAAAATGAACTACTGAATGTAATACAGAGAAAAATTAATCGTGACCAGAATTTAAAATATAGGCTTTCCATATACAATTTTAATGTAAAACCATGTTGCTAAAAATAATCCCTGGACATGTTATACATCAGCAATGTGCTTTGTGCATACTAGAAAAGAACAAAGTAGGGATGTTGTATCTTTTTGAAGACCCAGGTGGCTTGCATGTTATGTGTGATATTTCATAATACAATAATAAATTACATCTAGATGGTGGCTCTTCTCAGGGCTCCATTCCAGAGGTTGCTCCAGGAATAGCCAGCCGTCTGTAGAAATACTGATCTTTCCTTCGGTCTCTCCGCTTACATGGTATGTCTCCGCTTCCTCTGTAGATGTAAACTGAACAAAGAAAACATTTCTAGAATATTATCAATCAATACATTCAAAAATATTACCGACAACAGATACTGAAAATATTCTAATAAAAATGTATGCATTATATCTGTCTTCACAACTAATCTGTCTGTCAATCTAAAACTAACCATTAAAACACAAAAACAGAGCCTACGGTACCTGGTAAATGGGATAGGGCACAGGTGTAGCCTCTGGCACATCTAAAACGAGATGTCCTAATGGCCCCTTTTTGTCTTCCAGACCAATCCCATGAGTCTAAGAGAGAGAGAGAGAGAAAAGAATTATGAAGCCATGTGAAAAATAACACCCTAAGTCGCTGAATTTAAAATGACTTAATGCAAAATCACCATTATAGATAAGCATATTGCCAACTGCTATATTGTCTGTTATCGATCTATACAGTCATGAACAACATTAGTGGCTAATATTCTTTCTGAGAATGAGATTTCCCTGCATACTAATAAAAACATTTGACCACACTTCTTAATAAATAACTGAATAAAGTTTTAAATTACATTTTAAATAACTGAATAATTATTGTCTTACTGCAATATAAACAGTCAATTATTTAATATCAAGTCAGTAAACCTATCTGCGCTTTGAAGGTTGCTGAATATTTGCCCATGTCTGTGGATTATTTATGTAGAACAAATCATTTAACTTTCCGAATGAATCCAGATTATGTCTGTGTGTCTTTGACTGATTAATGGAGTGTGGGCAGAGAAATGGACTTCAGCATAGTTACTCATTTATGGAGTGAATAAAAGTTTGTAAGGACACTACAAGGTCACCGAGTTAAAATCCTACTCGCACACACACTTACAATGCTGACGAGAAGGGTCAAGTGTAGCAAATGTGCACCTCTCATGGTCCCAGGCAACAAAACCTGGTGGAAAAGGAATGACAACATGTGAAACGGTGCCTTTAATTAAAAGGACCTTTATTATAGGTACTGCAACAGCCATTATATTTATTTGCCAAATAACATTATTAGATGACTATTTCCTGACATGATGGCCCCTGCTCTGCAAACTGAGCAATGAAGTGGAGCCACATGGTGTGACAAAAGCCTAATTACAAGTTGCCCAGTCAGGAAATAGACCCATCTGCTTCTTTAATGTTAAACTTCCGTCAATGATTATTAACAAAACATACTATTCAACCAGTCCTGAGTAACATTTTAAAATATTACAAATATTTCAGCAATATAATTATGATTACCTTTCCTATGTGTGTGTAGAGGAATTTTTTGTTTATTTTCCCCTCTATTATCAGACTAATTTGTGCATATTTTGTCAGTCCCTCTGTGCATCTCATATGCATAAAAATAGTGCATGAGTGGCATTTGATGGTGACATCATGACTCTCGTCATGTGGCGGTGTGTGTGTGTGTGTGTGTTTGTGTTTTACATGAATCGCAGCCCATAAAAAGGTTATTTAAAGGTCACTTGGCATTCAAGCGTGGGCGGTGCCTCCTGTGCCAGACAGCGCTGACTATGTGTGCATGTGTGTTTTTGTGTGTCACTGCTGTATCACAGTGTATCAGATTTTATAATGCCTGTACTGACAGTTATATTACAAAGCCAAGACTTTTAAATATTAAATATTTATGTACTTGCAGATCCACACATCTGAAAAGAGGAAGGGGCAAAACATTCAAATTAAATGTTCAAGAAAGAAATGTGTATGTATGTCTGAATACTTAGGACCATGTGTTATTTCAGTTTTTCTTTTTTAATAAATCTGCATAAATGTCAACAATTCTGTGTTTTTCTGTCAATATGGGGTGCTGTGTGTACATTAATGAGGAAAAAAAATTAACTTAAATGATTTTAGCAAATGGCTGCAATATAACAAAGAGTGAAAAATTTAAGGGGGTCTGAATACTTTCCGTACCCACTGTATATATATATATATATATAGCCTGCAAAGTGTCTGACATTTTGTACCTAGCAATTGCTATACATTCAGTGAAACAGTATAGTGATTTTTCAGTGTCTTTTCAGGATTCAGATTACCAATACAATATCAATTCATTCTAAAATTAAATGTTAACTTTGTCATTTGCAGATTTTGCTTTGTAAAAGCAAACAAAGTACTGGTTTCTCAGTTTAACATATCATAGTCACATCATTCAAGTAAACATGGGACAATTATTAAACACTTAGTAAATGAAAGTAAGTTGCCGACCATGGATCAATAAAGGAAGTTGTTTACAGGTGTGGCTCCATACTTCAGCCCTCAATAAACAGATTTATCTAGATAAACAATAAACAGATTTATCTAGAACTGTTTATCTGATCACACATTTACCCCCGGTTTCACAGACAAGGCTTAAGCCTAATCCTAGACTCAAATGTAAGTCTGAGCTGTTTCAACTGAAAGAAACTTGCAATTACTGATCTTAAAATATATCAGTGCCTTTGTTTTATCTCAAGATACACACCAATAATGTTTTTTTTCTAAGTACATTCATAAAAAATACTTAAATGTCCTAATTGAACTATGGATTAATCCTGTCTTAGTCTAAGCCCTGTCTGTGAAACTGGGCTATAATGTGTGTAAAGAGATAAAGATCTCTAGATTAATCTGACTGTGTTAGTCGTAGTTTGGGTCCACGAGTAGATTAAGCTGTGTTGGCAGTTTTAATGAAATATTGTATTGAAATAAGCTGTAAGGTTTAGTGCTTTACTGATACTGGAATTTTATTTCGGTTATATCGGTCAGATCTATTGTGAAAGACAGACGCCTTGAGACAGATGCGACACAAGGTCACATTGAAGCTAATGTGACCTCTGATAAGCTACTTTAGATATTTTGCTTAAAACCCTTGATCGACACAATATACAGGTATGCTGGTTGATATTATTGGGTTTTTTATATCTTTGTGTCAACATATTTAATGAATCGGGACATGCTGGTGCATAAGCTAAAATCAATACTCATGTTCTGTTATAAATATCAGCTCAGCCAGTAGCAGTCATAAGAATTAAAATAAAGCAAATGTGAACAATTTCTTTCAGAATTTTTCTGACTTTTTAAACTTTTGATTTAAATCAAAACTTGGGTATTCTAACAAGAAATAAAAATGCAAGAAATAAAAATGCAACAATAATCCATTAACATTAGGCTAGATGCCTCCAACTACGGTAAAGTTTCTAGTATCAAGGAACAAGAGGCCCAGACTTGTGACCTCAAGATCAAAAAACATCATAAATACACGTTCATCTAGCAAATGCGCTCAGAAATAAGTTCGCACCTACGGTGCTACAGCAAGTTTCGATATCTTTAAATGCCCTTCCACATAAGCTGGTCAACACCCTTCTGAACGCACTGAGCAAAGGCAAACAAGATCATAACCTAACATAGGCTTCCACAGCAACATTTCAATGCAAATGACATATCGGTAACTAATATCATATACTTTTAAAATCAGCTTAAACTCGATAAACTCAACTATAAGAAGATATAAAAGAAAGGATAAGAGACACAGACCTGTCAGCAGAGCTCCTCTCCTCAAAGACTGAGCGTTTCAGTCTTGAAGTGCTTCCTGCTTAAGTCAAAGTTTAACTCTGCTTTATTGAGTCTAATCATTATCTACTGATTCACCGCTCAGGGGAGTGGACTGTAAATATAAGGTATTTTATGGTACCGTTTGGCAAATAGTGCACTGGATGTGTTAATGTGTAAACATCAAGCGTTTAATTAAAAGGACACAAAACGAAAATGCATCAAAAATCTTCCTCTGTAATCAGGGGTCTTCAGTAAATTCTATGCAAGATGATAAGGACAAAGCAGAATTCTGAGGACAAGCTTGGACAAAAAGAGAAAAATATATCTGAAAACAAGCTGTGTGATGGATGAAAATCACTGTATATTCATACAGAGCGTAAAGGTCACCTTCACACAGCTGTGTGCTCACAATCGTGAGTAATACAGGCCTGCAATCTTTGATCCTTGATCTTTTGACAGACTCTGGCATGGTTGTGCAGGTTTCTCAGTTTCGTCTGATACTGAAAATGAATACATTAGATAGAACTTCTGAGCTATTCAGCAATGACACTTAAAAATAAACTTTATTTACTCACCCTAATATTGTTTCGTTCCAAACCTGCATGGCTTTTCTTTCTTCTGTGGAACACAAAAGATGTTGTTGTTTTGGACCCCATTAACTTTCGCTCTACTGACAAAAACAACTGAAACATTTTTTAAACGTAATCTTTTAAAATACAATGACAGAATGATTTGAAACATCTGTTTTTACAGGTGCGAGTAACAGCACACGTTTTCTCTGCAACACTTACATAAAATAAAGCAAATATGGATATGAATACTGTAAGATATTAACTTCTGAAAAATCTATTGTAATCACTTCCTGTAAAAGTGACCCCTTCCATGTCAATTTTCTCAGGTTGAAGGCACCTTGAGTGGTAGTTACTCAAGAATTTCCCATGGTTTTCCATTGACTAATTATTATGCAGCCGTATCAGCACAATGGAGAATAAGTAAGAGGGTAAAGGTTAAGATTAGGAGCGACGATACTTACTGCAGGACTGGTACTGAAACAGAGAAACCTGCTGCTGCTGCTGAGATGAACTATTATACTGCAGCAGGTGACCACATTTTCAGTAACATTACAACACTGTTGGTGTAGATGGAAGTTTGTTTCATCGAGTCTAGCTGCCTCATGCATAGTGGATCTGACAAGTAATAGCCTCAAAATGAGCAATACCTGACAATCTGCCACACTCCATGTGCACTCATAAACAAACAGGCAACAGCTGCCCAACTAGCTTCAGTCTTACAGTTTGAACACATCTTCTACATTCATAATAATTCATTATCATTCACACAGCAGCGATCACACATCAGCTGAATGTGTCATTCATTTGTCCTTCTCACCTTTGAAAGGAAGGTAGGAGTGTTTCTGAACAACAGGAACAAATGTGTTCTTGTATTATACACGATTATTACACACATACATTCACCAGCAGGGCTGAGGCTGTAATCCGTCCGTTATCTGTGAATTATCTTTATTTATAAAATAGATTAATATAATGATACTGTGTGTAAACTGGCAACACCTTTACAATAAAGTCTCATTAGTTAATGTTAGTTAATGCATTGACTAAAACTGTGCAATACATATGTTACAGAATTACTCTTAGTTAACATTAAAAATATAATGTAATGTATTGTAAGGTCATGTTCACTAGATGTTGAATTTAACATTCACTAAGATCAATAATTCTGTGTTAAATCTGTCAAAATCATTTAAAAAATTGTTATTTCCAATATTAAATTAGATATTAAACCCCTGACTTTCAGTGTATATTTAGACTTTACAGTATGCCTAATTGTAAACTGGATAAACACACACAATTGACATGTTAAAATTATCATTTGTGCATAATGGGTAGAGGACATGTATCTAAAGCTGTAATCCCTGAATAATATGTTGTCATATGCACACCATAGGAACAGCTGGTGTATGTTTTTTTTAATATCAAGGTTAATGCCTTTATGTTATATTATATATTTTAGAGTGACCCCAGCTGAAAAGACAATACCATAAATATGTGATAAAAGTGCTTTTCTGCTCTTCCAGATGTGTGCACTTTCAAAAGGACCAAAGTATTTCAGATTTATCATAAAAAACAATATTTTATTTCTTTTGAATGCTATATGCTCAAACTGAGCAAAAGCTGGACAAAATATTTCACACACAAGGTACGACAAGGAAGGTTTTCAATTCAAAAGCAAATCCATCAGGAAAATCATAAAAAAAAGTAAAAGAACCACTTTTAGAGTGTTGGGGTTCCCACGATGGCTTTTGAAAAGGACGATGGGTAAGACTAGAGCGTTCTGTCCTTCACAGAGGGAGCGAGAAGCCTGTAATCGATGATCTTCTACAGCACAGTCTAATATAGACATCCATGGATTTTTTTAAAAATCACAAAATGGGAAAAAAACAAACACTTGAACAGATACTTTCCAAAATGCTTGCACCCAAACTTCACACAAACCAATTCAATTTTTCGGACCAATTCAAAGTCTCTGCACTACAGACTCATCAGGTCATGACATGATTTGGACTTGAGCTTGAAGGCTGCTTGCTTGTTCTTCTTAGCAACCATTCTGTTAATGAAACGCTTTGCTTTCTTTGGGAGACTCTCTCGTCGCTTTTGAAGAGAACAACGTCTGGTGAGGTTCTCTGTGCTGTCTCTTCGCAGACGGAGCTGGCGGATGATGCCCTCAAACAGAGGCCAGACATTGTGTTGCATTGCTGCTGACGTTTCAATGAACTTACAGTCAAAGACAGCAGCAGACGAGCGACCCTCTAAAAAATACAAAATAAAATAATAAATAAACATTCCCAGTGATCTAAGGTAAAACAAAGAGTACTTTATTAATCACACAAGTTGATTTGCAGATTAAAGGGGTCATATGATGCTGCTAAAAATAACATTATTTTGTGTATTTGGTGTAATGAAATGTGTAATGAAATGTAATGAAACACATTATTTTCCACATACTGTACATTATTGTTTCTCCGCTATGCCCTGCCTTTTTGAAACGCGTCAATTTTTACAAAGCTCATCGGTCTGAAAAGCGAGGTGTGCTGTGATTGGCCAGCTATCCAGAGCGTTGTGACTGGCCAAATACCTCAAGCATGTGACGGAAATGTTACGCCCCTTACCGTACTGTTGATGCCGTGTCCAGCCGGAGCGACGAGATGAAAACATTAAAACCCATTACAAACGAGGGATTTGTTGCATCCAGTGGGGACATAATTATGGATTATAATGACTTATACAGTCTTTTTACACGTTGGGTTGCATCGCGCCGCGTAAACATAAAACCCTGCCTGCATTTGTGATCGGAGAAATGACAAACTACTAATGCTACTCTCCACTGCTCAAAACTCGCATTTGAATCATCAGTGGCAAATCCTTTGAATAAAAATGTACTTACAGTCTGTGAGTCAGAACAGCCGGCATTGCAGTCTACTCTCCCAGGATCAGGAAACAGTCCTCCATAAAATGTGCTGCACACATCTGGATTTGGGTTAAACTGTTCTGGAACAGTGTTGTAAATACAACTTAACCACTGATTTGTAGTCGTGTCCTCTTTTGGAAGACCAACCAAAGTAGTTTCGCTTTCACAACGAAAAACACTGCGGCCTAGCGTGAGCGAATGAGCTTAGCCGGGCTAGAGTGAGCAAAGGCGGCGGGGTCGAGAACGGTGCGCCCGGCGGATTCGACGAAGGAGCAGCAACCACATGTGACGACCCCGGGCTTCGTCCACGGTGAAAGCCGATCCGGCGATCCACAGCATTAAGTTGATGTATTCCCTCAGCGACCAGCACGGATCAGCTCTAGGCATGACGAAGCGGATATCGTCCTCTTTTGGAAGACCAACCAAAGTAGTTTCGCTTTCACAACGAAGCACACAGTGTCTCCACAGCATGGCGGCAGTGGCAAAAATACTACAGCGAGAATAAAAGTTACGCCTTCTTTCTTTGCGTGAACATTTGGGCGCGTTATGCAAATCTTATCATATAGTGAGGTAGATATGTGGGGGCGTGTTTAGGTAGGCGTGGTTAACTCATGACTTTTATAAAGAATATCTCTTTGGATTTGAGACTTTAGTCTTTGCAATTTTACAGATCTTCTTTATGCACCAAGAGCTTGTAACACTCCAAAGAGAAAGGAAAAATTGAAATCGCATCATATGACCCCTTTAAGAAGATGCTACTGGTAGGCAGTAACTTTAGGTTAAGAAGTAAAGAAGCACTGAAGAGTTTTACTATTTAAGTTCAGAATCACTTACCACTAATGGACACTTCCCTGCAGCGAACCAGGTCACATTTATTGCCAACGAGGATGATGGGAGTTCGGTCGGCCTCACGCTGGCGTCGAAGCTGAATACGGAGATCTGATGCGCGAAGGAAGCTTGAACGGTCTGTTATGGCATAAACTATAATGAAAGCGTCTCCTGTCTGCAAACATCGCTCCTGTGTCCAGCTGCCCTCATCCTGATGGAAACAGAAATCAGAATGTCTCTGAACCTCCAATCACTTATAAAGTATATTAATATAAATTTCTGCTGAACTAAAGGTGTTACCTGTGAATCCCACGTGTCGAGTAGGGTAACAGTGGCCCGCTCACCATCTACTGTTATTGTCTGCTCAAATACTTCACCTGAGAACATTAAAAAGGACAAAGAGTTGAAGGTTATCAATCGTGGCCATGGAAAAACGTACAAAATTACAATCGGATCCACTTGATATATTATAGTGACAATAAAAAATGGTTTATTTGAAGTTTTCAGTTCAATCTGAAGAGGTGCGTTCCGTCAGACACGACCTTGAAGCAAAGCTCTCGAGCGCGCTACTGTTGTTATGGTACCCACATTAGACGAACGCGATTTCTGTTAGCGAGCTCGTATGATCATATTCGAACTTGTAGCCTAATAATATGAAATGCTCATTCATGAATTTTCGAATGATTGCACTTAATATTAATATGTTTAGTGTGCACTTCAGTAGTCCTAAATAGGACCTATGATTTTTTGTCAATTTTACCCCTGAACCCCACGTTGCAACCTCCATTTCTAAATTTAAAAAAATCATAAAAGGTAACGTAGCTCTCTACAGCATATACACATCACATGTCTACTTTTATGACCCTCGACCTGTTGTTTTGACTTTCTAATTCTACACAATTCGCTCTAATTCTAAGTGACCACTAGACTACATGATTCCAAACTGTATGAGTTTCTTTAATTGCACCATTGGGAAAACGTTGAATTTGAAATACGTAATAGCCTAAACATAACCGCTATAAACGGGCTTATATCCAAATTTCAGTCTGAATCAAGAACGTCAATGGAACGCCAAGTGATTACTTGCGATAGTTGATGTGTCTGTGAACAGTTGGGAGTACAAAGAGTAAAGGAAAATTCCAGTTAATTGTCAACATACCTCCAAATAACTCGCATTCGCTGCCCATGCTGTCCGATGCTCCAGCGAATATACTAGCGAGCGCGGACTTCCCGACGCCGTTGTCCCCGAGCAGGACAACAGTGAAGGGTCCAACCGAAGCTGGGGTCGCAGACTCGCTGGAGAGAGCGGAGTCTGAAGAGGTGGACGAGCAGGAGCTGGACCTGGACATACCGATGTCGGGACGCGCGAAACCATCGCTCAGCAGCTGCCCTCCGTCCGTCCCGCAGATGCTCCACCGGTGCAGGTGATGCTGAACGCGGATACTGTGGCGCCGCATGCTCGCCAGCAGGGTCATTTGTGCAATTCCGACGACAAACACTCGGTTAAACGACGGGTGTCTCTTCGACTGTGACTGCACAAAGAATTGACGAACTAAATCGGACGCTCCAAATATAGATCTAGTCCCATCCAGCAGAAACCTGCTCAACAAGATCTAATTGCTCTTGGCTTCTTTGTCTGCAATTAAGCACACCTGAGAGAGGATTGGTGCTGTTTGCCCTGGTAATCCTGAACGTCTATATTTTGCGCAGTAATGTGCTTTGAGCTCTCAGTGCAGTTCATGCTTATATCTCAGTAGCAGTGGGGATTTCCTTGACGTCACTTTTCTCTCCCAATGAGCTGCGGCGGGTCTTTCCTTTTAGCGCCGATGGGTGTGAAACAGAGTTTCTCTTGTGCGCATCGAGACGTGATTCAAGACCAGGGGCCAAAATTGAGAGAAAATTCGATTTAAGGAAACGTGTTTAAAATTTGCAATTCATTTTTAAATACATTTTATATTTGCACAGTAGGCTACTTTATATATAATGTGTTAATTTCCACTCTCCATCTCATATTTTCTAACACAGTATAAACTGGTCTTTATATGAAAATACACAACTACCTTCATATTTCCGTATGGGGTGCAAGATCTTCATATACTTGGCTTGGGGTTCCTTGGCATCAAAAGTTTGAAAGCCCCTGATATCCAACAAAACTCTGTTTTTAGAACGTTTTGCTAACATCCCACTAAGTTATAAGAACATTATTTCTGACAAATGTTAAGGGAAAATGCCATATTATCATTGCAAACCTTTTGGAAAGGTTACTTTTAAGTGTTCGCTGAACATTGTGAAGCAATAGTAACAAACGTTACACGTTAAAACATTTTCAGGAAAAAATGAATGATTGTTAAAGAATTAAAAACTAGATAACTTTGACAAATGTTCTGTTAACGCTACTTGAATAACGTTACTTGTTTATAACTTTGATAAAACCTAACCAGAACGTTAGCCAAAGTTTGAGAACGGTCCCTGTTTATTGGGTCTGTTTGTCTGAAATGCTGCACAGACTAACTGGATAAAATGAACTGTGAGTGGCATTGTCAATGTCATTGTCAGTGACATTATGCAACCTTGATTAGTCTGTTGGTTAGCATAGTAAACCAGTTAAGGCCAGGTTAAAGCAGGACACCTAGGCAGTACAGTACTAATCAGGAGAGACAGCTAATCACAGTTATATAGACAGACAAATAAAATATATTCTCAGTCACTAGTTTGCTTATACATGTCTGGTACACTCTTAAAAATAAAGGTGCTTCACGATGCCATAGAATAACCTTTTTGTCTAAATGGTTCCATAAAGAACCTTTAACATCTGAAGAACCTTTCTGTTTCACAAAAGGTTCTTTGTGGCGAAAAAAGGTTCTTCAGATTATAAAAAGGTAAGAAAGAAATGGTTCTTTAAAGAACCTTTGACTGAATGATTGTTTGTGGAACCAAAAGTGGTTCTTCTATGGCATCGCTTGAAGAACCTTTTGAAGCACCTTTATTTTTAAGAGTGCACAGCAAATAATATATATTAAATATATTTTAAATCAAGTTCTGCTAGACTTGTACTGCAGAATGCAAATCACAGTTTGAAACTCTGTAACAAATCTCGTGATCCTGTTTTCTGTCGAGACTTGCTTGCAAATATGCAATCCAAAGGAGATTAATGTGGCCAATTCTGAACTAAATCATAACTAAATTCTCATTAGGCTACATCAGTCTCTTATATACTACATGCTGTGCAAACAAATCAAGGGTTCAGACAGAGTACAACACCACAGATGCTCATGCTCTCCATTTCACACACACACAAGCATGCACATAAACACGTACCGAGATACAGATTACATTGACTCAAAGAGGGACAAATGAAAGATTATAATGAGTTATTAATGTAATTGCTGGATTATAATGACTGCTTCTATATTCAGAATTGATATAGATGAAGGGATTGGATGGATAAGAGAAATCGCAGTAGAGTGCTGGATTACCTCTTTCATTCATTCACTTCTCTAAGAGCAGATCAGAAATAGGTCATTAGAGACCAGAGAGGGTCAGAGACATAAATGGTGCTTTACAGATAATATGAGTGATGCACCACCAACATAAAACTAAAAGCAACATGGTATTTTTGTTTGTGATAGCTGAAAAAGCTTATCAGTCTGGAACTTTTTCAAAAGTGTTTGAGCAGCATCATCTGCAAAAAGGGATGTAAATGGAATACAAGTTACAAGTGCAACTTGTGTGTGGTGTTGCAGTAAAGTGTGGGTTGTGTTAGGTTAGTACTATGGCCATGAGACCTGAGCTGACCACTGATCCCGAAGCAGTAATTGCAGTATCTGGGCCATGTGTCAGGAAAGAAGGGATGAAAACGGATAAGTTAATTTGGTCTTGGAGAGCAAATACACAACAGAGAGACAGATTAGCAGAGTGTCAACTGTTAAATACCATTTTAAAGAATTCAAGGCGAAATGTTCACCTGGATGATCAACTTGAATAATCAATGCATAATTACAACTGCTTTATGTTATTTTTAGCACTGTTGTCTAACAGCAAGAAGGTGTCCGGTTTGAGCCCTGGCAGGGATAGGAGGCCTTTCTGTGTGGAGTTTGCATGTTCTCCCTGTGTCAGCGTGGGTTTACGCTGGGTACTCCAGTTTCCTTCCACAGCCCAAAGACATGCAGGTCAGGTGAATTGACCTGCATGGTCCCCCACCATATTATATATATATATATATATATATATACACACACACACACACACACACACACACACACACACACAGTCAAACCAAAATTTATTCAGACACTTTCAACATTTCTCACATTATTCGCTATAGCGCTATAGTTTAGAAAATGGTAATAAAATATGACTGTTAAACTGTGTCAGAACAAATTCATCTTGATAATGTCAGATAATAAGATAGAAAGGTATGTAATGAATTAGGTTGAATAGCTGTCAGCTGTTAAATTTAAGTACACAGTCTGTGGGGTAAAAAGGTCACATTAGCAATTAAAGAAAAAAAAAAACACTTAAGCAAAACATGGTCAGGTCAAAGTTTCTGAATAAATTTTGGTCCAAAAAAAAAAGCACTTAAGCAAAACATGGTCAGGTCAAAGTTTCTGAATAAATTTTGGTCCCAAATTTTTATAAATTTTACTGGTAGTCCACTGTATGAAGACTTTTTGGGTATAATATGTCACAGTTTACTTTATTTTGCTATTCTCATGTTCATTTATGATGAACGTGAGAGTATGATGAACATGAGGACGTGAGTTTGAGTGTATTTTATTATTAAAGTTTCTTTTGAGTGTTCGCCGGTTCCCGCCTCCTTCTTCCCGATCTATGAACTTTGTTACACAAGTATTGAGTACATGTACAGTAAATTAACATACTTTCCAGAAGGCCAACAATTCACAAAAAAATTTGTTTTTATTGGTCTTATGAAGTATTCTAATTTGTTGAGATAGTGAATTGGTGGGTTTTTGTTAAATGTGAGCCAAAATCAACACAATTAAAAGAACCAAAGACTTAAACTACTTCAGTCTGTGTGCACTGAATTTATTTAATACACGAGTTTCACAATTTGAGTTGAATTACTGAAATAAATGAACTTTTCCACAACATTCTAATTTATTGAGATGCACCTGTATATATATACTGTATTGTATATCTCCACAGAAAAATTAAGCAGCACGATTGCTTCCAACATTACATATATGTTATTTCACTAATATCAATAATTTTCTGTCTTCTCCTAGCATAAATACAAGCTTTGTTACATATGCACTGCACAGGCACCATTACGTCCTCAACAATCTAACTGATCTGAGCACACGTCTTTACTACATTCAGTGACGCCTGAGTCCTTCCCTCTGGGACTACACTGCAGGAACAATCTGCACACCTGACGGAACTTACAGTAAAGGCTTGGCTGAGGAACATACACACTTCCCTACAGACCCAATAGACATTGTATTGTTACTCTGGAAACAGTTGCTGGGATCTCATCATCACAGCCTGGACAGTGTCAGGCTCTCAAGAGGTTGCTTATACACAAGTGTCTGCCTAACACGCCATCTCCAACACTCCACTCTCTCCACCAGAGATACAGACGCATGCAGATACACACAATCTGTGACTCACACGTTATATCACAGCAGAATGATCTATCAGTGCCCCATTCAAACCCTGAAACTCCGTCAATAAACAACAACACCAGTGAACGTGCACCCATATTTGTTTCCTTAATGAGTCCCGGGGCTGACAAGTTCATTTCCTGCTGGTGCCTGTTGTGCCTCGATGCTTTCGTGATCGCTCTGTCATTTCTGATTCCTGTAGTCGGTGATTGTGTTACTAATAGTGACAAAGAACAGATTTAGCTAGAAAATGCATTAACCATGAACCATCTGCGCAACTAATGTAATCCTGCACAGCGTCACGTTCAACGATTCTCCTATTGAGATGGAACAATCCTGGTTTTGGATACATTTCATGTAAACCATCCACATTGTATAAATTAGGATGATAACGGGGGAAACAACGTAATAAACAAGACGACGGAGGTCAACCCACTATTTAATCAACTGATTCATTAGCAATGTGAAGATGTTTCCATAAACACTAAAGAGCAAAGTAAACTAATGATTAAAAAAAATAACAGAAAATCATTATATTTAGGAGTCATATCATATTTATGGGTCATATAATGTTGCTAAAAAGAACATTATTTTGTGTATTTGGTGAAATGAAATGTGTTTATGTGGTTTAAGGTTAAAAAAACATTATTTTCCACATACTTTACATTATTGTTTCTCCTCTATGCCCCGCCTTTCTGAAACGCGTTGATTTTTACAAAGCTCATCGTTCTGAAAAGCAAGGTGTGCAGTTATATATTATTTGTTGATCATTATAAAGCCTTTGACTCTGTGGACCATTCATTCTTGATGGAGACTCTCGGTTTCTTTGGCTTTGGCAATAATTTTATTAGAGCGATTTACAGTAATTGCAATACTTCTATTAAATTACCTTTTGGAACAACTCCCAGATTTAATACTTCTAGAGGCGTAAAACAAGGAGACCCTGCAGCTCCTTTCTTATTCTTATTATTAGTTATGCAAGTGTTGTGTCTTCACATTAAGAAGAATCCATTTCAGGGTATTTGTTTACGAAGTAACAGAGAAATAGATGCAGCACTTACGTGTTTAGATGTGTTTTCATCAGTTTCAGGCTTAACTGTAAATATTAATAAACGCGTTTCCATTGAAAGATATACCTGATGGTGTGGTGGAATTGTGTGATATACCAGTTAAAACCCATGTTTCTTATTTGGGAATCAAAATTTGTAAAAATCAGAAGGAAAGAATTGATTTAAATTATCCTCCATTGATTGATAAAGTACAAAATAAATTTAATTTTTGGTTAATTAGAGATTTATCTTTGAATGGTAGAATATTACTATCAAAAGCTGAAGGACTGTCAATATTATCTTATACAGCAATGGTTTTAGATACTCCAAAGTCAATTATTAGTCAAGTAAATAAGAAAATGTATAAATTTATTCTTATTTTTAATAAGGCTTATTTGGAAGAATAGACTACATTATTTAAATAGAGACATATTAGGAAATGTATTTCATCAAGGTGGTTTAAATGCTATTGACTTTGAAATATCTAATGCTATATTTTAAATTAAATGGATTCAGATTTGTATTAAATCTAATAACCAATTATGGTACTATATCCCAAATTTAGTTTTTGACAAAATAGTTTTTTTCTTTTTCTCCTCAGTTGTAATTTTGATATTAATAAAATTTCCATTAAGCTGTCTAACTTTCATAGACAAGCTCTGTTATCTTGGTTGTTGGTGTAACATAAACATAATTTCTCTCCCCACAGGTGTTTGATTTGGAACAATAAAGATATTAAATATATATTATATATTTATATATAAATTAAATTATTGGTGACCGTTGTTTCGTCCTGATGGTCTCTTACTCTCATATGGAGAATTTTTTAATAAATTTAAGCTTCCAATTTCTGCAAAGGATTATGCAGCGGTCTTTGATGCTATACCTTCTGGTCTTCTTCATTTGCTGCGGGGCTGCTGATGCTTTTGATTTGAATATAACTAATGACTTAAATTTAAAGTTAGATGGTATAAGTATTCTTGATAAAAAATGCAATAATAATTTTCTTAAACAGATTTTTCGGCCTTTTAGGGCCCCAGCTAAAAGTTTTTGGAATTCCCGCTTCCGGAACATTAACTGGGAGGAGGCTTTTATGATCTCCAGGAGATACTGTGTCATCAATAAGATTCGCGAGGTTTCATTTCAAATTATTCATTGTAGTTATCCAGTAAATGAGGTTATTAAAAGATTTAAGAAGGATATTGATTTGAAATGTGTGTTTTGTAATTTGAATGATGAAAGTATATGCCATCTTTTTTTTATTGTATTTGTACTAAATTATTCTGGTGTGATTTTAAGATTCTTTGAAGAGATTTCGGGAATTGACATTACTTTAGAAGATAAGAATGTTTTATTTTATTATGATAAGCCTTTAGAGAAGAAATTATATTTTGTTCTTAATTGGTTTATTATATTAGGGAAATATCACACTCATAAATGTCGATGGTCAAAGAGTACACCTAGTTTTTTACCACTTAAATTTGAGCTCTGTCAGTATCTTAAAGTGATGGAAGGTGTAAGGAACTCTAAAGCAAGAAAGACTATAGATTGTTGTAAAGCCTTGAAACTTTATCCTTTTTAAGGACCTTTGCACTTATTTTGTAGTTCTGTATTTGGATTATGGATATGGATTTGTTCTCAGTACCCCTCTGTATATAGTTAATATTTTTTTGTTGATTTATTTAGTTTTTTTCCTTTTTTCTTCTTCCTTAATTTGCATAATTTTTTTACAATCATTGTTTCTTTGAATTTATTGACATTTTTGCTTTTATTGTCAATTTGTATGTGAATTGTCACTAAATAAAAATATAGTAAAAAGCAAAGTGTGCTGTGATTGGCCAGTTATCCAGTGCGTTATGATTGGCCGAATACCTCAAGCGTGTGACGGAAATGTTATGCCCCTTACCATACTGTGATGATGCCCTGTCAGGCCGGAGCGATGATTCAAAAACATGAAAACCCATTATAAACGAGGCATTCGTTGCATCCAGTGGGGACATAATTATGGATTATAATGACTTATACTGTCTTTTTACGCATTGCGTTGCATCGCGCCGCGTAAACATAAAACCATGACTGCATTTGTGATCGGAGAAATGACAAACAACAAGCCCTACTCTACACTGCCCAAAAAACTCGCTTTAAATATAAAAAATATACAATATAAAAACTCTTTAAATATAAAAAACGTACTTACAGTATGTGAGTCGGAACAGCCGGCATTGTAGTCTACTCTCCCAGGATCAGGAAACGGTCCTCCATAAAATGTGCTGCACACATCTGAATATTTGG
>NW_015505190.1:2692344-2716206 GCF_001515645.1 Sinocyclocheilus grahami | reverse complement strand
TGTGACGACCCCGGGCTGGACTCCACTTCGTCCACGGTGAAAGCAAATTGGATTGGATTTGAGACTTTAGTCTTTGCAACTTTACAGATCTTCTTTATGCACCAAGAGCTTGAAACACTCCAAAGAGAAAGAAAAAATTTAAATAGCATCATATGACCCCTTTAATATGGAAACTGGTTCTCAGAAAAGATTATACTAGAAACATCTATATATATATATATATATATATATATTAAAAAAAAGTCTAATGTGACAATGTTTGTTTGACAGATGCCCTGGTGACTTTTTTCCGCTTCTATTGATGTTTCTGATTGCGCGATTAATCTATTTCTGTGTACTGCTCTGATTCATTCTGACAGAGGGAGCAGATATTTAAATCAGCGGGTTCACCTAAATGGACACAAACACACTTGCTTGCGCACACAACCAAAATATAATAACAACATAAAAAGATTTATTAATGGGAAAATGGTCAATGTTCAATCATACACCAGATATTTACACAGAGCAAGTGGGTTTGTATATGTTTTGGAAAAAGGAAGAAGAGTTTAGACTGTGGTTTGGGATTTGGAAGTGGTGCTTTGAAAGGCATATGTGATGTGGTTACGGGCATGATTTAGATAAATATCATCATATGACTGAACACCTCCAGAGAAATGCCTCCAGTGCATGAGCTCGGACATGCTGACTCGTTGTGGAAATGATACCGTGCTGTCGGAATGGCGACCCAGCTGACATGTCCTTTCGGTGTCCTCCTTTATCTCCTTCCCAAAACCTGGAAATGTTCACATTCAAATTAATTAAAGTGCTTACTTTTTTATTTTATTTTGAGAGAAGATAAAAAAAAGATACATAATTCAGTAAAAGTAGTATAATTGTGAAATATTATTACAAATTTTCATTTTTTAATATACATTTAAAATGTAATTTAGTCCCGTAATTAATAGCAATGCTAAATCTTAATTAGAAAACAGTTGCTTAATGATGCCTAATATTTTTGTGAAGACCGAGACACATTTTCTCAGGACTCTGATGAATAGAAAGTTCAAAAGAACAGTATTTGTTTGCAGTAGAATCCTTTTGTAACATTAAAAATGTCTGCACTTTCACTTTTGATCAATTTAATGCATCTTTGCTAAATAAAAGTTAAAGTTAAATTTCTATTAAAAGAAATGACCCCCAAATTTAAAAAGTAGTGTACATAAACATGTATAGATATATACTCTTCTACTATACCTCAAATATATATATGACTGATTGCAATTAATTAATCTGTATATCTTTTTATTATTTAAAAAATTTGAATTGATTGAAAGCCCTAATGCATAACAGCAAAATAATAATTTATTTAATTTGCTTGTATTTATTTACCTGGCGTATTTCCATCTCCAGTGCATTGGCAGTCCAGTAGGTCATGTGTGAGGCAGGTGGTATTAGGGTCAAAACTGAAAAGGTCCCGTAGCTCCTCAGCAGAAAAGCTACTATGCTCTGCTTTCTTGGACAGGTCCACCACTGTCCCAGAAAGCCCCTGTTTACTCACCTGCCTCTGATAAATCTTTTCTTCTATTGAACCTACAAGACACACAAGGAACAGTATTGCAGACCCAAACTCATGTGCAAACTATCCATGAATCATCAATCTGAAAGCCTTCCAAAAATAAGAGTGTCTCTCATCATGTGATATGTGTCATAATATAGAGCCTATTGGTAGAAAAGAAAGCCAGTCAGTTTGTGTGGGTTAGGATTGATGAAAGGCTGCGAGATGTTTCAGGTCAGGTACTTCTTTTTATTGCACTGTCATAACAAACAGCTCCATTTATTCACTGACAGACAGGCTGATTATACTTATTTTATGGCTAATTTACAAATGTTTTGGTTACCTGTTGTAAGAAATCTGTAGATGTGAACTGTTTTCTTCTGTCCATCTCGCCACACTCGGGCCATGGCCTGACAAATGTACATCAATAATTGTTTAGATAATTTGAGCCTTATAAAACTCAAAGCCCTCAGAGAGCATTCATCATGGCAGCAAAACAAAATGATGGTGACACATGAAAGCAGAGCATTCAGACAGATAAATACCAGAGAGAGAATGGCAAGATTTACAAGAGGTTCAAGTTTTTTTGTATTTACTGACATCTAGTGGTCTGAATAAAAAGGCACAACTAAGACAATTATGTGGACTCAAAAACAAAAAAACACTGAGCTGCATGATGATCCGTTTGTGTGTGTGTGTGTGTGTAATGTTGTATAACATGTGTTTTATTGTTGCTCTGCAGTGTTACATGGCTAACTGTAACACTGGAAGTCCACTGACCTGTATGTCATTGGCAGGGTTCCAGTCTACATCATATAAAACAAGATGGGAGGCACCAATGAGGTTTAGTCCCACCCCTCCAGCCTTGGAGCTGAGTAGCAACAGGAAGCTGGATGAGTGTGGGCTGTTGAAGGAATCAACAATTCGTTGTCGCTGGGCTACAGGTGTCTGTCCATCAAGCCGACACCATTTATAGCCTATATGATCACAGACATCCTGCAGTATGTCAAGAGTTTGTGTGTAGTTGGACACCAAAACTACCCTAAATAGAGAGAGACACAGAGACAAAAATGGACATGAGTTTCACACTAGATGTGTCAATCAAATGGATATTTGTGGCGCTTTTCCACAGCGTGGTACGACTCGGCTCGGCTCAGTACGGTACGGCACGGTTCGGTTTGCGTTTCTACTGCAGTTCAGTACCGCTTTAGAGTGGGCGGGTTTATTCACATGTCGTTATAGTTGCGCCGCCTCTACTGCCGCGACTCCTGAAAAACTTTTTTATTGTGCCTTGCCCCATCAAGCTCTTGCTGGATCCGCTCCTCTGCTATCAACGAGAGGAACGTCTGTATTTCCTCAACAGACAGCGAAACAGCCACTTTTTGGTTATTAAAAAAAGGTGCTGAACAAAATTATAAACGCAACACTTTGTTTTTGCCCCCATTTTTCATGAGCGGAATTCAAAGATCTAAGACTTTTTCTGTGTACACAAAAGGCCTATTTCTCTCAAATATTGTTCACAAATCTGTCTAAATCTGTGTTAGTGAGCACTTCTCCTTTGCCGAGATAATCCATCCACCTCACAGGTGTGGCATATCAAGATGCTGATTAGACAGCATGATTATTGCACAGGTGTGCCTTAGACTGGCCACAATAAAAGGCCACTCTAAAATTTACAGTTTTACTGTATTGGGGTGTCCGGGGGGGTCCGAAAACCAGTCAGTATCTGGTGTGACCACCATTTGCCTCACGCAGTGCAACACATCTCCTTCGCATAGAGTTGATCAAGGTTGTTGATTGTGACCTGTGGAATGTTGGTCCACTCCTCTTCAATGGCTGTGCGAAGTTGCTGGATATTGGCAGGAACTGGAACACGCTGTCGTATACGCCAATCCAGAGCATCCCAAACATGCTCAATGGGTGACATGTCCGGTGAGTATGCTGGCCATGCAAGAACTGGGATGTTTTCAGCTTCCAGGAATTGTGTACAGATCCTTGCAACATGGGGCCGTGCATTTCATGCTGCTACATGAGGTGATGGTCATGGATGAATGGCACAACAAATGCACCTGTGTTCGTTGTCCATAACATACACCTGCCCATGAAATAAAATACAGACTAGGGTCCATCAACACATGTAGCAGGCTCTTTCTGAGATGAAAACTGCTTCTGAATGTGGTATGAAGTGTTTTGATGTCATAGACATAACTGATTTTTTTGAGCAGAGAGGACACTGACAAAGTACAGTACAAAAAAGTAGACAAGAGAGAGCATGAACTGATGTGTGACAGATACAGAGATGGTCTTCATCTTTATTCTCTTGATGCAGGACAGAAGAACCTTCACCGGATGATGAGAAACGAAGGTTAGACGGTCTACTGCAATCATGACAATACACGCAAGACCTCTGCTAGTATGAAAACATCATTATGACTCTGAATCGGGACAATAATAATGAATGTGTAACTGTGTGTTCTGCAGGAACTATGGAGGAGTGTATGTGGGCCTTCCTGCTGATCTGAACACAGTAGCTGCCAGCCAATCAAAATCCACACGTAAAGGTGAGGAGCACACTCAAAGAAAAACAGTCATAAAGATCAAATAACATAAGTTTCATATAAAAAAGAAAAGTATATTTGTCAGTCAGTATATACTGCAGTCAGGTCGAGACCCCGATGAGGGCGACGAGCATGCAGATGAGCTTCCCTGAGATGGTTTCTGACAGTTTGTGCAGAAATTCTCTGGTTATGCAAACCGATTGTTGCAGCAGCTGTCCGGGTGGCTGGTCTCAGACGATCTTGGAGGTGAAGATGCTGGATGTGGAGGTCCTGGGCTGGTGTGGTTACACGTGGTCTGCGGTTGTGAGGCCGGTTGGATGTACTGCCAAATTCTCTGAAACGCCTTTGGAGATGGCTTATGGTAGAGAAATTAACATTCAATTCACGGGCAACAGCTCTGGTGGACATTCCTGCAGTCAGCATGCCAATTGCACGATCCCTCAAAACTTGCGACATCTGTGGCATTGTGCTGTGTGATAAAACTGCACATTTTAGAGTGGCCTTTTATTGTGGCCAGGCTAAGGCACACCTGTGCAATAATCATGCTGTCTAATCAGCATCTTGATATGCCACACCTGTGAGGTGGATGGATTATCTCGGCAAAGGAGAAGCGCTCACTAACACAGATTTAGACAGATTTGTGAACAATATTTGAGAGAAATAGGCCTTTTGTGTACATGGAAAAAGTCTTAGATCTTTGAGTTCAGCTCATGAAAAATGGGGGCAAAAACAAAATTGTTGCGTTTATAATATATATGATTTTTATTAGGTATAAATATTTTATATATAAATATAACATATATTCCTTAAAAATATACATGCATGTGTTCATTTATATATACATAAATACACACAGTACACACATACAGTATATTTTGTAAACACAAACTTATATTTTGGATGCAATTAATTAATCGCGATTAATCATTTGACAGCACTAAATGTAATATAATATATATTTTTTAACATTTTAGGATAAATTATAATATAATACCACATAATATAATGTAATAGTTTAGCACTTTAGCAGTTTTGAGCACTCAAAATTAGAATTTAATATGATATAAATTAATATAATTAGTTTGATGTACTTTTGTTTTTAGTTATTTCCCTTAACCAGGAAATTAACGTTCTTAAAATTGACAAGACAGTTGACCCTGAGAGGTCAGCTAAATATCTACAGCGGATCTACAATATTCATGATTAATCATAACTAGTTATGGTTAATTATTCATATTTCCCATGAGCTGATTCGTTACAGTGCTTTAGCACTTGAAACGCATTATAGTGAATAGCAAAAATATTAAAGGTCACATATCATGAAAATCTGACTTTTCCAGGTTTTAAGTGCTATAATCAGGTCCCTGGTGCATCTACCAACCAAGGAAACGTGAAAACGATTAACCCAATCACTTTGTTTAGGTAAGCCTTTTTCTGCAAGCGTCCGAGAAAACGAGCGTGTTTAATTTCGCTCCCTTGGTGACGTGGCAAAAGGATTTCATTATAATATTACTGCCCCTTAATCTGTAAACTTCCACTCAAGGCACCGTCATTTTGATTTCGCAAGCGACAACAGTGTACCAGCTCTAATGCCATGGCGAAAGTTTGAGCAAAACATGCTAACTGTTCTGTCTTTGGCTGCACAGACGAGCACAGAACACTATTTAGAGTCCCAGCCTCAGAGGAGACAAGAGAGCAGAGGATTTATTGAATTATTTAGGCTACTGTATATTGCTGCTGCCACATAGATCTAAAATAAACATGCGATTTATTTCCCAGCTGTTTACCTTCGCAGACATAACCGACTGTTTTTGTAACTCGTGTGTTTTTAACGTAAACTTGTGTGTGAATGAGAACTCAGTTTAGTACTCACATGCTGTGACAGCAGCTTTCTGTCCATGTGCTTCGGATGTGTGCGCTCAGAAAACCTTATATCTGAAGTTTAAACTCATATGGTTTAAAACACATGATTTCAGCGCGATAAACAGGATAATCAGAACCAAAACAGATGTTTTTAGCAGGTACAAGCTGTAATCGCTCAGCTCTATTCTGGAAAAGGGGCCGGGGAGCAGCAGCTCATTTGCATTTAAAGACACAGGCCCGAAAAACAGCTTGTTTCTGCTTCCACTCAAAATAGGCATTTTTAAAATTGATCTGTGAAGTATTTTGAGCTGAAACTTCACAGACACATTCTTGGGACACCAGAGACTTATATTACATATTGTAAAAATGGGCATAATATGTCACCTTTAAATATATTACTTTATTCAGTTTCATCTGTTCCATGTTTTTTCCTGACTGTGTTGTAAGCTCTTCAGCATAAATTGCTACTCTAACAAATACATTTTCTTGTGGAGATTAATAAAGTATTTTTCTCATCTTCAATACTGAAAGTAAACTTAGTAGCAGCAGTAATAGCCCATTTTAATGGCAAGACACTGTTTGTACTGTGACCTCAACTTGGTGACACCCATGTTAAATATAACTTTCACAAGGACACTGATATGACCTCAGTGTTTATGTTGAGTGTACATCCTTTACAACATTTATTTATCAGATTAGTCACTAATCATTTCTTGATGTGAAAACCTTTCAAATGAGATGACGTCTGTAATGAAGTCGGACAGCAGTTGTATATGTGGTACCTGTCTGTGCGATTGATGTGTTGTATTGCTGACAGCAGGTCTGTTAGCACTAGAAGTTTCCCAGAGTCTGCAGTGCTGAAGGCACCTGTTGAGTATCCCTCAGGAAAGAGTTCCATCATTCCATCCTCATACATCTCATCCGACTTTTCCTGAAGCAAATACCACAAAGAATAATTAAAAAGCAGCAATAATAAGACACAAAACAAGGCATGGCAAAATACCAGCACCTATTTTACCTGTAAAGTGTTGTAGAGCAGCCCGGGGTGGTTGCAGAGTTTCTTGAGGGCGTTGATGCATGCGAGGTGTGGGCTGTGTGTATAAGTGTGTGTGCTGGCACCAGAGAGGCAGGCTCTGATGGGCCGTGTGGCCAGCAGGACTCCATACAAACGCAGCTGCAGTTCAGTGGGTTTGCAGAATACGGTCCACTCTATCCGCTCGGATAAATACTGATTAATGATCTCCTGAGTGCGCCGTAACGTAAACACACCTGTTAGACGAAAGAGCTCAGAGGCACGCTCCTCTCCAATGCACCGCTCTTCCTGAAACACAGTTGTGATCAATGCCACTACAGCTAAATGATACTGACTCACAGTCGGGGAAATGTTTTTATACATATATGTGCATATAAATATATTTTAAGTAATATAATAATCATTTAAAATAAAATGTATATATAAAAAAGTATTTTAAATAAATATTATAAATATTTTATTACTCTGAAAATGTAGAAGTTTACCTCAGTGCAGTTGGGCTGGCGAGATCTGAGAATGGGTTCTTCATAAATCTTCCTGTAGGCTGCAGATGTTCCCAGAATTCCTGGATTTACAAACTCAATGATGGAATAAAATTCCTGCAGGTCATTCTGCACTGGAGTACCTGTAAAAAAATTTTAACAATTACATAATGTTTTACTACTACACTTGTTTACAAAAGTGTGTGTGTTTGTTTGAAATAGGAAACCTGTTAATATAAGACGGCGTTCACATGAGAGGGCTGTGAGTGCGCCGGCCGTTTTGATGTTGCTGTTTTTAAGGCGATGACCCTCGTCACAGATGAGCACTCCAAAATCCAGCTCTTTCAGCTGGTCCACAGAGCGCAACAGCATCTCGTAACTGATCACCATGATGGAGCAAAGAGGAGAAGACACAAAGTCCTCCACACGGTGATCCTACAGAGACAACATATTCTTTTAACTTTCATCACTCTATCTATTATCTGACACAAACGGCCACACATACACACCTGGTCCACAGTGTAAACACTGATCCTCTCCCTGCCCAGCCACTTGTTGAACTCAGCAGCCCAGTTCTTGACCAAACTTCCTGGACAAACCACAAGTGTCCTCTTCAGTACGGGACGTCCACCGTAGGGTCCCTGTCTCAGTAGCGTCCACAGAACACAAACACACTGCAGCGTCTTCCCCAGTCCCATCTCATCTGCCAGAATAGCCCCGCAGCGGCCAGGCAGTCTGCAGCACACCAAAATACATGTGCAAAAACATGCAGAAGTGCATATGTAAGAACATTACAATAACAGATGAACTCTTATTTACCTCATTCCCATTAAACACTCATAAAGGAAGACCACACCCTCTTTTTGATGTGGCCGAAGATGATTGGTCAAATGGGGATCGATGACCACATCCACCAGAGGAGAACCAGATTTATTATACAGCCACTGGTGATCAGTTGTTGGTCGCGGCATCACAAGGGCACCTTGGGACCAATAGAAAGTAAGCAGTATGGATATGGATAGTTTGGAATAAAATGTAATAATTATAATGTATATGAATGTTTCAGTGAAAGTGTTTATCCTGTAATGCAACCATTCCTTTGAAATTTTAACCATTTTAATCACCTTTTTGTCTTCATTATTTTCTTAAATGGAGTTGCAGTGTACATTTTTAGAAGTATAACTATTACATGCATCAATTAAATCATTAAGTTGAGCATGTGCTATACCTGGTGCGTTCGGGTCATGTTTGGGTTTACAGATTGGTTTTTCAGGTTCAGAATCTGTAAGTGCACCTCCCTTGAGTGCTGGTTTGGTAAAGGATTTGGACACTGGTCGATATACAGGAGCCTTCAAGACTGTTTCTACAGGAGTCTCAACAGCAGCATTTTGAAAACAACGGCCTTTGGCGTAGTCCTCATCGGATATGACCCCCATGACTTCGATTTGCTTCCCTCCTACCATAAGAGTCTGACCCTCGCACAAGCTCTCCAGCTCTGATGCCTTATAGCCTGCACCTGACAGAAAAACACTGATTTAAAACACACATCTACACAGATTCAAACATATTACCTCAAAAGTGAAGTAAAGGGAGAATTGTGCATTTCAAATAGGGATGCACCAATAATAAAATTCTTGATATTTAATTATTTATATGATATGGCTGATATGTCCAATATTAAAAGATTTAATATATTTTGATATAAAATTAAAAGTAAAAAACTAAAATAAATCATTTTAATGTTTAAAAAGTGAATTTAAGTAACAGAAAATTATAATGTACAGTGAGAAAAACTGGTATTCAGAGATTTACTACCAATTACATTTAACAGTGTTAGCTTAAATTAGTGTTTTTAAAAATGAACTCCAGTCTAAACCAGTCTAAACTAAATTAGATGACAATTTGGGGAAATGAGCAAAGCTTGCAGAAATATAAAATATCAACAGAAAAAAACTCTAATATACAAATAATATTTAACATCCCTATCTTCAAATACGCATTTATATACAAATCCAGAAGTACTGCTAGAATGTGCTGTGACAGGCAAACCTCGTCCAATATCCCGCCCCTCCATGTCTTTGAGGACAACAGTCCGCCCCCTGGCAACAAGCACAGCGTCGCCTTCCCAGCGCTTATGCTTCCTTGATGACGCCTTGCACCACATTACACTATAGTAGCGTGCTTTAAAATAAACAAAAAAAAGGATCAGCAGTGATATACAACACAGCAATAGCCTAATCATAGACAATGTTTTACTGATTACAGTCTCAAATTAGAAATGTACCTTTATACAGCCACTAAACATATGCATAATTGCTCATTTTGTGCCTTGTGCTTTTGTTCTGTCACATAAACTAATGTGTGAGATCGACAGATATAGATATAGACAGACAGACAGATAGATGGATGGATTTTGTTATACTGAATTATACTGTAAATAACCACCCAAATGAAGTTCACATAAACATCTTGACTGATAACGTTCTCATTCATTGCTGTTGCTATGTAACACTCCCTGTCTAACAAAAAAGAATAATAGGACAGGCTCAAAACAGAGTTTAAAGCAATTATGAATTTATTAGTGAATACATAGAAAATAAAATCTTATTTTCTTCTTTAACCAGGCATTAACCCATTAAAAACATTCATTTCTGCTACAAACATCAGGAACAATCCTTGTACAAATGTCGATCGAATACAAAAACAAGAAATAACTGTACAAACTGTATAAACAAGCCTGTTCATTTTAACTTCACATTACAGAGTTCCCTTTGTGATAGACTTTCAGACATGACACCATACGTGTCACATCAACTGCAATCCTTGGCGTAGCCTGGCCGCCCTCAATTTCTCCACTTTGACCCTTGACCGGAGTAGCTCCTCCTCCAGCTGTTGCTTTCTCTTAAGCCCCTCCCTCTTCTCCTCTAGATACAGTCCAAGCTTTCTGTGATTGGCCAGAAGCAGCTCATGCTCCTCTCGCATCATCTGCAGAGCTTCTGCCTCCAAAACTGGATTCTTGAACATTTCCCTCCCTCTCTGATATGCGCTCCTCCTGGGGCCGGGTGCCGACGGCGAGGGTGGCAGGTGTGCAGAAGAGGGGCACGGAGACAGAGAGGCCGCATACACGTGGGAGGCTAATTCTTCCTCCTCATCTTCCTCCACTTCCTCTACTTCACTGTCCCTCTCGTTCGGTCCGTGGTGGGCCTGACTGCTCGGGGTGGCGATGGTGACAGGTGAACTGTGGGATGTGATCAGGTGGATATCAGGAGGCGGTTTCACATCCTCAGTCTCCACCCTCACAGCCGCAACAGGCACATAGTCCGACAAACTGCTGCCTGGCTGCTCTACTGGAGAATTCCTCTTGAACTGAAATCTAGCACAGACACATAAAAAAATTATAACATTGAATTTTGAACTAATAAAAATGCTGAATCTGATTCCACTAGTGAATTCAAATGAATCAGATCATGTGCATCCCCAGCTCTTGGCTGGATTTGTGGTGATAACAGACAAAAAGAAAAACCTGTTATTTTGTCAACACAAACGAAAGACATGGAGATGCTAGTGGAAAGTAACTCCTCTGGCACATGGTGGCAAACCTGGCATTAACGCAGCATCGGAAATACGGTTAATGACATCCAAATCCCCTCAGTGCTGCAGCTTACCTCTGGCACAAGACAGAGTAGAAGGACAGCGAGCGTGTGACTACAACGTTTGCTTTGACCGCATATGACATATTAAAACTAGCAAAGGAGATGTTCACATATCAAAACTGCTCAAGTCTAATTGGCTGAGTGTGACAATTAACACAGCACCAGAAGGAAAAATCTGGGAAAAATGTATGTGAAGATATTAACAGAAGCTGAATCAATATTTTAAAGTTCTATGGATGCACAGGATCAGATTCATTTAAATTCGCTAGTGGAATCAGACCCATCTTCTCAGAGTAGACAATTAGGCCTCCTGAGAGTATGTGTTTATGTATTTACTTGTTATTGATTAAATTTTTCCATTGGGTGATAGATATGTTTTTAATTATGGATGCAACTAATAATGTGGCAGTTTTGTCACGTAAGTATCTGTACGCTCAATCTCACCTGTGGAGCGCATTTGGCTCTTTGTCCCCCAAGTGAAACAGTTGAGGTATCATTTCCATGATGCGCTTGGTTGGCTCCGAGATGCTGCCCCGGTACTCGGGTTGGGCATGGCTTCGCTGAAGAACTTCCTGCTTGGCACTTTCTTTAAGTCGCTTATAGAGGGTCCGAAGGCCCTGAGCCGTTCTGGGGGGCCTCTCGCCTCCGAAATTATTATAGCGCTCTGCTATGCTGTCCCAGCACCGGTTCTTATCCACGATCACAGCGTGCTTGTTGGTGTGCTCCTCCAGAATGCGTATGTGAGGCTGGACCAGCTGCAGAAGATCCAGTTTCTCAGATAGGGTGAAGTTGGAGGAGCGGGCCTTGCCGACCATGCTGTTTGACATGAATATGGTAGACATCCTGCTTTAGGCTGGTCTCAGTGCTCTAGGTTTGATCTCCTTCTCTTCTTTTCCCTGTGCTGTGTGTCTGTCCTTCTCTACTCACTTGCGTGAGCAGGTTGCTGCACTGCTTGTCTCAGTTAAACAACACACACATGCACAAACTGGCTCCCAAGCACACAGACATAAGAAAAAGAATCAGGCTTAACTAGGCCAGCCTCGATTAGGCCCACGCCTACCCGGGGAGGGCTTTGCTGGAATTCCTTTTAGCTTAAGCTGACACTTGTTCAGTAAAGCTGCTTAAGCCTGGCCTGGCCTGACCTACATAACAAACCCGACTACATTAGACTAGAAACACAGGGGAGCTCTTTTATTCCGCTGCAAACAGCGACAAGTATTGCGTTTTAGCGGGAAACGACTCAATGCGTGTTTTTGAACGTGTTGTTATATTTGAAGCGCGTCAGGTCGGTGTTTTGACAGAAGATAGGATCCGCGCGATTGCTGAAACGCTAGAGGAAACATTAAACTGACGCTTAACGCGTTCGCGCCAGAACAACTCGAGCAGCGTTATGTGCGTGCGTACAGACAGTGTTTAGTGTGTGAGAGAACTGCTTTTCGGACACCAGTTGCTATTTATTTCCCAGGCTGACTGACAAATGCACCCCTGCTCACACTCATAGTAAGCAGGACATCTCTGCCTTGAACTGGGCAAATCCGTGCGCGGCACGAATACGATCCAATAAGCACATCGCGCCTGTCAATCAAGCGGTCAGTGCGCACGGATTGGTTAGTTTCACTCAAAGCCGAAGTTAAAGGCGGGGAATAGAGATGCCGTTTGTTCAACCTGACCGCTCGCCGAGCCTTTCTTGTTTTTCTCTACTAGATTTCCTCAAAGAATTCAAGCAAGGTGCATTTCCTCTTTGTTAATCTCTTGCTTAGTGTTTAAGTGTACACTACATCCTAGCAACTTGTGCGACATTATAAAATATCAACGTGATGAGGTTCACAAGACCATGCAAAACAGACGCATCACTCAAAAGCACACAAGACGAAACAAAACAAAAAATTAGTCAGTCGCCCATGGCAAAGCTGTAACATTATATCAGTGCTAATCAAAATGATTTTTTCTTACATAGCTGTGCTTTTGCTCTCTCTTTGTGTCTCTACAAAAACGCCGGTAAATAGTAAAGTAATTAAAACATATATCAACATTTCATTACCATGTATTTATTTATTTGGGGAATAGCAGTGTAATAAAGGGAATGATACAGTCATTATTGCAAAATAACACCCATTAGGGTAATACAAGTCTGGGGTTTGTTTTGCGATAATGACCGTCAGCTCAATCAAGTTCTCTGATTTTTGGATTATGGGTAAATTACAGGAGATTTTAAACCTACCAGTTTCTAAAACCAATTGTTACAAGATAATAAATTGAAAACATAAAAACAGACCATTTAAGAGGAGTTGTAACTACAGAACACTTTTTCAGCAATGTGTTTACATTGTTGAGTGGCACAGGATTATCAAAAATAAAAATCTACATATAAAAATCTAGTAAAGAGGTCCTCCTTTGAGTCTTAGTTTAAAATGTGGTTACAAATAATGCATTACACCGATATTACCAAAGGAAAATCCTTTTATTTATACTAATACACACTAACCAGACTGAAAAATCTGTTTAGCATTTACTGAACAAAAAGAACAAGTGATATTTTAATCACCTTTCAATCATAACACACACCCAAAATACGACTGTACTGTATCTTACCGGTAGCTGTGCCGCTGCCGAGCGTGTTTGGCTGTGTTGAGCAGCTGTCTTTATCTGCTGGTTGTTCAGGTTCAGAAAAGTCAGGTGAAGAACTGAAGCTGTTTTCCTTACATTCACTGTGAGGAACTGCACCCAGCACCCTGGCTAAAGCCTTACTGGCCACTGGAGCATTAGTCACAGCTGGAGTATCTCCACTACTCAAACACCTCTGGACCTGCAGGGAGAATTAACTTTTGAAACAACATCCGAAGGGAAAACAGACCCTTATGCATGCACGTCTTCAATCACATTGTTACACTGCACTATTATCATGATACAGATGAAAACACTAGTAATAACACATACAAACAACCTGAGTAGGCAATGTGAACATTAAGATGTTATCAATCACATATAAATTATGTACATAATCACAAACACTGCATAAAATGTGTCATCATGACCACTTTTTAAATATTCTCTTGTTTGTGACCTTATTGAGCAGCACATTTCCCAAAGCAGGTGTGGGTGGTGGTGGTGCTGGTGCTGATGGTTCTGGTTGGGGATGAGATAAAGGTGGTCCATTGTTCTTTGCTGGCCCTGGTGGCATAAACCTGGGTTTCTTAGCAGTATTTCCACTGAGCTGACTCGGAGCTCCAGATCTACGCATTCTGTCAATAAAGACACACAGTAATAAAACCATTAAAGATTAAAGGGATACCTTATATTCTTCTGTAAAAAAAAAAAAAAAACTGAAGGAGAAATTTGACTAACAATTCTTTTAGTACATTTGAGGAAGAAATATTTGGGAAAAAGAGATGCAGTTCTTACTGTATTTATTTTTTGTCCTCATTTGTAATTTTTTTTTCAGTATTAATCATTATCTACATGATACAGCTTTGTGGAAATTAATTTATTACCTCTGCAAGTAAGTGAGTTAAAGTTCAAGTACAAGTCTCAATTTGTTTACACGTTTGTCAGTTTATTTTGCCTATTTTTAATATTATTGTTGCTAGCATTGCTGATATAAAAATGAAAAAGCTATGTTTTTATTGTTGTGAAATGAAGATTAAATATAACAAAATCAGAAGTAAAACATTAAATATAAATTTTGCATATCAGTTATAGGACACATAAACAAATAATCGGTATTGGTTATAAAAATCTTGATTGGTAATTCTGAAATAAAATTAAATAAATCTAAATTTATTCTCAAACATGCATCTTAGATATGAGTTTTGTATTTCTGAATTCTCCATGTTCAATTTTACCATAGAACCACCAGAAATATTTCCCTTTGGATGTAGAATTTATGTGTAGGATATTTGTGTAGTCGATAGATGGTGTGTGGGGTTGCCAGGTGCTTCGGTCTCATCATGTGATCACAGCATGAGGAAGAGATTCCCAAAGGGTTCCCCGAAGAGATTTAGGCAAGTGTGTGTTGTGTTTTTGCAAATTTGTTATACATTAGATGGTCTGTGGTAAGGTGAGAGTTGCTTTGAAAAGGTGCCTCATAAACTGCTTGCCATACAATTCATGCTCCTTAAAGAGTCTGTTTCCTAAGGTTTAGTATAAGGCCATGTCCACACGTACACAGGTAGTTTTATAAACTGAGTTTTTCCTTCCGTTTAAAAAAAAATCTCTGTCCACATGAAAACGCAAACGCATGCTATGAAGCACTGTCAAGAGCATGCCAAGCCAACAGGTGGCGATATAATCTCAACCGTAAAGCCATGTTGGCCAATCAGAAGCCTGAAAAAGTTTCCAGTAGGCGGAGATAACAGCGCAGGCTCCGACGTCACAAGCCAAAAACTCCGGTTTCGCTGTCTACAGGATAACACTGCAACCGGAGATTTTGAAACTCTTCACCCTGGCAGGCGTTTCCAAAAATGTTTGGTTTCAGTGACCTGGTGCTGCATTTGCGTGTGGACGAACGGCCTAACCGCACAGAAAAAGATGTGGTTTAAAAATAACCGCGTGTGGACAGGGCCTAAATGAAGATGGCAAACTGACCCCAGATCCCCAGTGAATGTCTACAGTCGTAACCCCACCCACTCATGTTTCAGTCCAACAGCTGCCGCCTGGCTGTTTCTACAGCAACTGACCAGACCACCTTCAGCAAGCACACCTGAGAGAAGGAGGGAGAGAGGGGAAGACAAGATACCACAGACTCTGTTAGGTAATTTAACTTTAGATATATTTTTTTAAAGAAATTTTCTGGATATATTTTTAATATACATTATGCTGTTATGTTTACATTAATAGCCTGTATGATTTAGTGTACGCATGCAGTGGCCTTCAATATTTTAAACCTAATTTAAATAATGTTTTAATGTAAAATAAATATTTATATCTATTATGATTTTTTTTTTTTTTTCAACGGTTTAACATTGGGAAAAATCCATTATTTATTTTAATGTAAAATAAAAAAAAAATCTTAAATTTCTGTACAAAACATTTAGGACGTTTAACAAAAAAAATATTTAGCTTCAAAATATTATTTATTAAGCTTCAAAAGATTTTTTACAAAATTTGTATTTTTAAAAGCTTAAGATATTCAAACATTTAAACATTGTTATTTGTATAGTTTTGATTTTAAAATTAATTTAAAATAAATTAAGTATGGTTTATATTAATGTAACTTATGACTTTGATACAACTTTAAGTTAAGTAATATATTTTTTGAATATATATTTTTCCAATTATATTTTAGGAAATTTTCCATGTATTTTTAATATAAGTGATTCTTATCGATAGCCTGTAGGTTTTAGTGTGCACATACAGTGGACTTAAAGACATAATTTATATTAATAAATATTATTGTTAATAAATTTTAATAAATATTATTGTTAAATGTGAAGTTTTATCTAAAACAATCTATTCAGTTTATTTTGCCATAAAGTAAAGTTGTTGTTGTTGCTTTTGGCTAAATGTCTGGTTTAAAATGTTTAATAGATAAAAGTATTATTACATCCATCCATTATCCAGACAGCTTATCCTCTGCAGGATAAGTGTATTGTTGAATTTCAAAATTAAATTTAATTAAATGTTAAATTTTTCCTATTATAGTAAAGTAACATGTTATAACCATAAGACAACATTTGAGTTATTATATGTATTTTGGTACTTTACATCAGTTTGTTCAGTGTTGTTTTCTGTGTGTGTGTGTGTACTCTAGGATGGGCTACGATCTAGAACGTTTTGTAGGCTATGTGAACGAGGGTCTGCTGTGCTGTGTGTGTCAGGACGTGTTAGAAGATCCTTTGCAGGCTCCGTGTGAACATGCCTTCTGCAGCTCCTGCATTCATGGATGGCTCGTCCACCATAACACCTGTCCAGAGGACCGCTTGCCTTTAGACATCACACATCTACGCCCACTGTTCAGGTAACACAGATGTATTAAATAGAATCACCTGATCGTTAATGCCATTCATTTTATTGACTTATAAATACGTGTGTATGGTGTGCTACAGATACATGAGAAATGATTTAGCAAGGCTGCAGGTGAGGTGTGTGTTCCGGCCACAAGGTTGTGAGGTCACATGCGCTCTGGAGTCAGTTCATCGGCATGAGCAACAGTGTGATTACGCTTTGCTGAACTGCAGTACTGCAGGTACATATATAGTTATATCTTGGTACCCACAATTTGTTGGCAGGGAACAGGTGGCTTATACATGGCAGCTACAGTCTCATTCATACATATACAATACAAGCGCTGTTATAACAGCAGATGAAAGAGTGTTGTAGCTGCATGATAAAGCATCTAGTGTTGAGTGATCACATTTTTAATTATTAATGAGGGACCCCCTCAGGCAGCCAATGAGGTGAAACGTTTACCTCAGGGTTAAAACAATTGAGCTGTTCCGTCAGTAAGCTAAGCAGATTCTTGCACATAATACATATGCATTAGTTTTAGTAAGCATAATGCAACATTCCCTAATCCTGGAAATCTTTGTTTGTGTGTATGTATGTATATAAAAATGCAGGTGACGAGTACTTGTGCTATCGTTGTGGTAGGTGTACAGTGTTTTATGTGTGTTGTGTGACTGCTGTGTCTTTTTCTTCAACAATAAACCTTCTGCTTGCTGTGCCAACATTTTCCCTGGCTGCTCAAAGATGATACATTTAATTAATTGTATAATTTCATAAATGTAATTCAATTGTATAATTTACAAAAATAATTAATAATCATTTAATAATTTAATTAAATATTATTTTAGATATTAATTAAATTTTTTATTAATTTAAAGTTTTCTTTACAAAGAAAATTGGCATTATTAGCTGGACATTATACAGTAATTATAATTAGTTATAAAATAGAAAACGGTTATATAAAATTGAACAATATTTAATATTGCCCGTATTTTTGATTGAATAGTCTAACTGATCTGACCCCAAACTTTTTTTTTTTTTATCATTTATTTAGATGAATACTTAGGTTCATCATTTTAAATGTATAGTTTTCACATTTATTTAATATTTGGAAAAAATATACTTTTTAAAAAAACATATATCCATTTTTTTAAATCAAATGTTAAGTTTACTTCCTAAAAAGAACCGGCAATAATAGCTGGACATTATATAATTAGTTATACAATTAACTGAGAGTCACAAATTCATAAAAAATTTTGCTGTAAAGTGTTACTGATTGATTTGTAATTTTTGACTCATTCTCACTGATCCTGGCAAGACTATCACATATCATTCTCACAATTTCAACAAATCCTTGTCCTGAACTAGATCATTTTACCTAGGGCTGTCCTCATTGTTCAGCCCTGCCTGTTAGATGATATTTCAAGAATTTTTCTCTGTTCTTTGTGCATGAACATTTGTTATGTGCCAGGGTTTCCTCTATTTTTGATGTTTAATGTGCAATTTTCTTTTGCGGTGGCATTCAGGCTGCCCGGTTCAGGTGTCGCGGCGCTCTCTGGAAGCTCATCTGTGTGTGTGTGAATACAGCAGTAGAGTCTGTGCAAGCGGCTGTGGATACACAATCCTAAACACAGAGGAGGCCCAACACAACTGTGTATCGGATCTACGAGCTGAGCTGGACATGCTCAGGTAAAAACATCAGCTCAAGTACTGACTGTCACCATGTAAATGTTTTTAAGCTTAAAAAATGTCTGGGCGTATTTGTTACAGGGCAGAATTGCACTGCAGAGTCGAAGAGGTGCGACATGAAATGGAATCTCGCTTGGATTCCCTAAGAAGACACATGGTGCAGAAGGAGAGTCTGCTGAGGTGTGAAGTGGACGAACTGAAGGTACCATACTTATTACATCAGCAGGCTTTTGTGTGTGTGTAGCGAGTTACTGACAGGTGTGTGTGTTTGTGCAAAGAGCCAGCTGTCCAGAGTCATGTCAGATGTCAGCGTTCTGCTGGCTGCAGAGAGAGCGCGCAGACAAGAGCTGGAGAGGGCGGAGCTGGAGAAGGCAGAGCTTCTTGAACTTTTAAAAAAGGAGGGGCTCAGACCAGCCACGCCCTCTGGAGCAGCACCGCCCCCTGCTGAGGTGCAGAGAAAGCTGAAGCCTAGCTTTGGACTGCATCAAAAGAAAGAATAGAGAGGTGACAGTCATCTGAGGACACTGCTTTTCACGGCAGAACAGTAAGGAAGAGGGAATGTCACATCATATGATGCTAATAGAAAACCACTGACTGGAACTCATCTGAATGAAGCCCCATTATTGCAGTTCCTCGGGGTGAACCGAATGATTGATATGAGATTGGCTATGTTCAATGATTTATCCAAGTTGTGTAGTAAAAATACTTTTTTGACCAATTTTGTATGTTTTTAGAGGCTTGTTTTCCTATTTAGATGCATTCTGTTAAATCATTGATATTAAAACAGTTTTGTCGAGGTAGACTGTGGATTTCTATATAAAAATACACTCAAAAACATACAAGAATTGAATCATATTTAATGGTTTTAAAAAGGAGAAAAACACAAAACATGACAATGATATACAATATCAGCCAATGGTTGCAACAGATACAGCAGATCTAAATCCTGATTGGTCCTTTAGAGCCTGATGGCTGAGTCTGCTTTTGCTCAAGGCAGCGTTTAGCGAGTGAATGAGCGGATGTGTCTGCCCCGTCCGCCTCCGCCGCTGTTGAACTTCCCTTGACCACGACCACCGCCACTTACTCCACCTCCTCCTACACCAACACCACCACTCAGCCAGGACAGGCCCGTCCCTCTGCCTCTGGTGGCTCTGTCCCGAGGAGCCAATCGGTAAGCACCTGAAGAGTTGGGACAGAGCGGTCAGGAACTGTTTGACATGTAGATGTAGGGTGAGCTACAGAGTTTGTAAAAACATTTTATTCATTAGAGAAGTATTTTTTCATCTTTAAAGGGGGTCATATGACGTTGCTAAAAAGAACATTATTTTGTGTATTTGGTGTAATGCAGTGTGTTTAAGCGGTTTAAGGTAAAAAAAAAACATTATTTTCCACAATGTACATTATTGTTTCTCCTCTATGCCCCGCCTTTCTGAAACGCATCGATTTTTACAAAGCTCATCGGTCTGAAAAGCGAGGTGTGCTCTGATTGGCCAGCTATCCAGTGCGTTGTGATTGGCCGAATACCTCAAGCGTGTGACGGAAATGTTACGCCCCTTACCCTATTGTGATGCCGTCTCCCGACGTGACGAGACAAAACCAGTAAAACCCATTATAAACGAGACATTTGTTGCATCCAGTGGGGACATAATTACTGATTATAATGACTTATACTGTCTTTTTACGCATTGCATATCGTGCTGCGTAAACATAAAACCATGTCTGCATTTGTGATCGGAGAAACAACAAACGCTACTCTACACTGCTCAAAATTCACGTTTGAATCGTCAGTGGCAAATCCTTTAAAGGGGTCATATGATGCTTTTTTAAAGATCATTATTTTGTGCATTGTGTAACAGAATATGTTGACATGCTTTAATGTTCAAAAAAACACTATTTTTCAAATACTGTACTTTATTGTAGGTCCTCTATGCCCCGCTTCATTTTCTACAAAGTCCCTCCTTCCGACAAGCGCAGTCTGCTCTGATTGGCCAGCTGACCCAGTGCATTGTGATTGGCCGAACACCACAAGCACTCGTCGGAAATGTAACGCCCCTTACCATAAAATCACGAGCTTCATCTTTTAAAATAAATGTAAAGACAGAGCCCGGAAGGGGAACAGAGTAGCGTGACAGACACAGTGATGAAGCTAGTATGTGTTTGCAATACACAAGCCACGGTTAAGACAGCTGACTCCACTGTGATGTTACACTCTCACTCACACACGATGCGCAAAACTCCGCATTTGAACAGTCAATAGCAAATACTTAAACTAATAACAAAACAGTAGCTGATTCAGAAGCGCCAGATTGTCATAGCAAAGTCAGAATTCCCTCCTCGTCCATAAAATGCATTGCTGTTCTGTTGTAAGTAATCTTAAAGATTCCTAAATGCATCTACTTTCGGAAGGCCAAATAAAGTGCTTTTGCCTAGAAACACACAGCGTCTCCCTGACATGACTGCATCAACACTAACTGTGGTTACTGAAACCACGCCTTCTTTCTATGCGTGCACATTTGGGCAGCATTATGCTAATATTTCCACATAGTGAGGTAGATATGTGGGGGCGTGTTAGAACTAGCATGTTAGAACTTTAGGGGGGGCGTGGCAGAGTCTTAACTTTGATAAAGAATATCTCTTTGGTTTTGAGACTTTAGTCTTTGCAACTTCAGGGATCTTATCTATGCACAATCAGCTTGTAACACTCCAAAGAGAAAGGAAAACTTGAAATCGCATCATATGACCCCTTTAAATATGAAAATGTACTTACAGACTGTGAGTCAGAAGCGCCAGACTGTCCTTGCAAAGTTGGAATTGGCCCACTTTATAGAAACAGACACCGGCATTGTAGGCTACTCTCTCAGGAAACAGTCCTCGTCCTTCATAAAATGCACTGCACACATCTGAATATTTGGGTTGAACTGTTCCGGAACAGTGTTGTAAATACAACTTAAATGTGCAATAGGTGATTGTCTTCAGAAACATTTTTTGTTATGCTGGTTGAAAGTCTCTTCACTCCCCGATAGCAATCATTAAGTTAAGTGGTCCAAATTTATTTATCTGTATTTATATATTCTGTGGAAGGCATAGGATCAAGAAATGTTAGTCCAATCAAAACGCTCGGTCCGAGCGTTTTAATTGACTTTCCTACCTGCCTGTCAACATATGTATCTGCATACCTCTGCACACCCAGTTCGCGCAGACAGGATACGTCATCAGCGCGTTCCACGCACGCTGTGCAGACAGAGCGAGAATTTCAGACAAACATCAACAACCCGATCTGCTTTCCTGGTATTGTAGTACTTTTAAAGTTTTCTCACCGGTGAATGCCACATGATGTAGCCCAGTGGTTCCCAATTCCAGTCCTCGCGATTCAAATAACCAGCTCGTTAGAAGTGAGCTGCGTGCATGAACTGTGTTCCGATCGATATGATATGACACCTACATGGTGTTCATTGCTCCCTCCTCCCTGAGCGGGGGAAATCCATTGGAACATGGGCTGGAATTGGGAACCGCTGATGTAGTCTATTGTAGTAATGTTGTCTCTGGTCTGTGAGCGTAAATGCGTTCAGGGGGCTTGGCTTTGGATGGCGATTGCAGGGAGGGTGGGACGTTCGCTTACAGTGCTATCAGGCTAAAGTTAGCATTTTCCAAGATATCCTACTGCACAACAAAGTAGTTTCGCTTTCACAACAAAACACACAGCGTCTTCACGTCATGGCGGCAGCAACAATACTACAGCGAGAATAAAAGTTACGCCTTCTTTCTTTGCGTGAACATTTGGGCGGCGTTATGCAAGTCGTTTTCGACTATTTAATTTATTTATATACAGTATATATATATAATATAAATATATACACATGTGACCCTGGACCACACAACCAGTCATAAGGGTCAATTTTTTTAAAATCATCAGCTGAAAGCTGAATAAGCTTTTCATTGATGTATGGTTTGTTAGGATAGGACAATATTTGGCCGAGATAAACTAAATATTGAAAAAAATCTAAATATTGAGAAAACTGCCTTTGAATTTATCCAAATGAAGTTCTTCGCAATGCATATTACTAATCAAATCAAAACGGGAATATCTCTTTGGATTTGAGACTTTAGTCTTTGCAACTTTACAGATCTTCTTTATGCATCAAGAGCTTGTAACGCTTCAAAGAGAAAGGAAAAATTTTAATCGCATCATATGACCCCTTTAATGATGAGAAAGAAGTCATCTCTGAGGGACACGTCCAGCAGGTGGCAGTATCACCTAACATTATATAAATACTTATCGAATGAGTTTAAAATTAGCGACTGACCAATATGATTTTTTTAAACAGGTAATGCTGAAAGAGAAATAATTCTATTATTATTATTACTGTTATATTTAAAAATTATTTTATATAGTTCAGGTTATGCAGAGCGAAATAAGAACGGTGCTGCATTTAGAAAGAATTCTTATTAATTTTGCTATTATTCTTGAATTTTCAAACTGGTAACACTTTGCACTTTCGAATTATGCCTTTACTGTATGACCAAATATTACGGAGTAGTCTATTTGATGTTTCAGCTGTTTGATCGCGCCAGCGCCTCATGCGCACACTAAGCTACTGCATTCATTGGAAACAGCACATCCGTTCACTGTGCTGTTCGGCGTGAGACCCGCTCCACTGTGGCATATTTTTGCTCATTATGATATTTTTCCGTCGATACTGGAACGCGCGTGAACTACAAAGCCTATTTTACCTAATAAGGCTAATAGTTTAGCTTCAGCTACATCTCGAATATGGACACATTTGGATTTGTGCCTGAGAGAAGTAAGCCCAACTTTAATTACGTTTCTTTATAAATTTATTTGTTTTGGCATGTTTATTGCTAAGCATATATTATTATTATATACTGCAATTATATTTATCCATTAGAATTATATGTTTTTTAATTCTTATTCCATTCTGATACGGTTAAATTTAAAGGATTTGTTTTAAAGTGAGGGGAACTAAATTATCCTATAGTGTTTATAATGTTGGTACATTACAACATTATTAGCCCTGCCGTTATTATTTCTGAAAATGCAATTTATATGAGACGTATCTTTTTTTTATTTTCCTCAAAAAAAAAA
>NW_015505190.1:2685001-2692271 GCF_001515645.1 Sinocyclocheilus grahami | reverse complement strand
CTTTCAGAATTTTTTTTTTCAAAGCCCCCCCCCCCCACCCCAAAAAAGGGCAGCCCCCCCAAAAAAATTTGTGCCTGCCCCCTCACTTTGTGCGCTCTGGCGCCGACCCTGGTGTCACATGATCCTTTAGAAATCATTCTAATATGCTGATTTACTGTTCAAGAAACATTTATTATTATTATTATTATTATCATCAATATTTAATACAGTTGAGTATATTTTTATCAGGATTCTTTGATGAATAGAAAGATCCAAAGATCAGCATTTATTTGAAATAAAAAGCTTTTGTAACATTATACACTATACCATTCAAAAGTGAGTCAGTATACTTTTTTTTTTTTTTGGGGAAATAAATTATAGAAATTAATACTTTTATTTAGCAACGATGCTTTAAATGTATCAAAAATTATGATAAAGACATTTATAATGTTACAAAAGATTTCTTTTTTCAGATAATGCTATTCTTCTGAACTTTCTATTCATCAAAGAAACCTGAAAAAAATTCTACTCTAGCAGCAAATCAGAATATTAGAATTATTTCTGAAGGATCATGTGACTGGAGTACTGATGGTAGAAATTCAGCTTTGAAATCACACAAATAAATAACATTTTAAAATATATTCAAACAGAAAACATTATTATTTAGAATAGTAAAAATATTTCAAAATTTTACTGTACTTTGAATTTTTTGGGGATTTTAAATGCAGGCTTTTTTTTTTTTTCAAGGCCTACCTGTAGGTGGCTGTCTGGATGGTAACGGTCGAGTGAAGTTGCTTTGCCCTCCACGAGGTTCACTGTAAGTCCCTCTGTGAGTGTCAGCGGACACTGGAGTGCTCCAAGTGGATCCACGACCACCCTCACGACGAGGGTAGTTACCTAAAACAAACAAATTATTTTGAATAATGTGTCATGGATTTTATCAGTCACATATAAAAGGAGTACAGAGTATATATATGTGCTGAATCAAACATATATGTGTACCAGCAAGCAGAACACTCTTGGGGGCTGGTGGAGTGAAGAAGCGGGCGTGGTTCTGGAAGCCCCTCCCTCTGGTTCCTCCAGTAAACAAGCCTCTAGTTGGTGGCTTAGCTCCTCCTCCTTTTGGTGGGCGTTTGGGCAGGGCCAGGCCAGTGGGTTGACCCACCTCCTTGAACTCTGCAGCAAGGAAATCATCTACATGCATGGAAGGAGGTCGACTGGTGTTCTGCTTGCGCTGGCGGAAAATGTCATGTGGTCGAGAGAGCTGGCCAAATGCACCACGACCCCGACCCCGAGGGGCTGCCATGAAATGAGCTCGTTTCGCAGGCTCCACATAATCTGAATTCCCACTGCAAACGAAGAAAATGATTTGTAGCTATATAGAGTTTATACATTCAAGGTAAAGTAGTAACCTCAGACTAGAATGGTAAGCAGACAACACATTGTGTACCTGGATGTGATGAAGGTCTCATGTTTGTGTTTTCCCAGTCTGAAGCCTTTGGGTGGTTTGCTGTGTCCTGGGGAAGCGGGTTCGCTGAGGAACGAACGTTCTAATTCTGCCTTTAGGTTTAAGTCTGGACAACACTGCTGGGCCAGTGCAACTAGGTCAACTTTCACCTGCAACACATACATTAACAATGCTCACATGAAAAACTACACATAACATGAAGAGAAATTTATACTTTTATAATTTATTAATAATCTAGACTACTAAATTTATTGTCTCCATAATAAATCTGCACTCTCAAATTTGTGTAAGCAAAGAAAAGAAAATGTTGTTACCTTAAAACCTGCCATAAACTGTTTACATTGCTCTCCAATTGCTCAATTATATATTTCAATCAAATATATTTATCGTTCCCGCAAACACACGTCTCACCATGTCAACTTCTGTCTCCATCTCATCTGACTGGAATGGAGAGAACCACAGGGCCTTCAACTGCTCATCCAGGACATCCGAGAGAACAAAAACCGTCCTGAATGTAGATAACCAGTTAGTGAGGGGAAAAAAAGAGAAAGTAACATTGAGGCATTCAAGTATTTTCATTTAATAAGGATGTGCAAAACTACATATTTAGAAAATTGACTAATCCAATTAGACACATTTGGTTGGAGCATTTAATTAAATAAGAAGCATTTTTGCGTTCAAACAAACTAGATCACGCACGACAGAAATAGAATAGAAAGCAGCTTTCTCAATTTGCATTTAAAATTAGAATTTTTTATTGACTTATTTTGGCTTTTCTTTTGCCTTTATTGGGACAGGATAGTACAGAGAATTGACAGGAAGCAAAATGGCACAGGATCGAGAAAGGGTTCACAAGCCCAGACTTTAACTTGGGTTGCCCCATACGTAACCATGCCTCATGTTGAATTTCTGCTTGGCACCAACAACTATTCTAAACTTAACAGGAAGTCTTTTAAAATCGCAACACCTAGTTGACTCACTTAATTCACACACCAGTGTTATTTTAGTGTCACTGAGATACTATTATATATTATATTTTAGTACATAAAATTTAACTAAATGAAAATGAGAAAGCTGCCTTGGCACCTAGCTGAAATAAGGTACATTTTTTAATATATCATATTTTATTTCAATTCAAGTTTATTTCAAGTAAGATTTCAAAGTTGTTTTTCATGGATTTCGTTAACTATAAAAACCCAGTCACATACACAATTACTCTCTCTGTCTGTACTACCTGTGGTTGAACTGTGTCTGAAGGGGTTCTGGTGCAGGTAGAGTGGGCTCAGCTTCAGGCTCTGCATTAGTTGGGGCATCTCCAAAACTTTCAATAATCTGTCGCAGTCCAGCCACATTCTCAAGCAGAGTCTCCAAAGACTCATCCTCCTTACAGAGCTTCTGCACACATGGGGAAACGAGAGAGTAGGACAAGATTAATATGTGTGTCTCTCTTCATTCAGGCTATAGGGCACAGCTTAATTATGATATATAACCTAAGCTGCCACATGTACCATGATGTGTTTCTCCAGTTCTGATAAAGGATGTTCCCCTGAGTCCTCCTTCCACTGCAGCAGCTGCTTCATGTCGCTCACACTAAGAGCTAAAGTGCGACTGTCTATGTCTTCATCCTACGTAGCATAAAGAATATGTATTATTACCATATACATGCATGAATGCATACAAGCACAAATGTACTGATTCTATTGTCGGCCTACCATGGCTTCACTGTTCAGAATCTGTCTCAAAAAGTCAAACAGGGCTGAAAGGACCTCAGTTAACTCCTTGTTAAAGGACGTGGTTTCCCTGCTGATCAGAGAGGAAATGGCCAAGCTGTGTTTCTTCAGAGAGCTGCAACACAAACACAAGAACATTAACCACAAACATCACACATAAAAACATTTTTCATATGATCTAGGGATGCTTCGATAATTATTTTCATGTTATGGCCGATAACCGATAAATATGAAAATAAATAAAATATAAAACACAAAAATGAAAATCATTTTAAATTATAAAAAAAAGTGAAGATTGCATTTAACTGTTAACATTTTTTAATCAAACATAAAAAGAGGAAAATGAGCAAGCACAATTAAATATCCAATAGTAACCATTCAATTTGACAAATTCTCCAAAAATGACTACTATATATATATATATATATATATATATATATATGCATCCCTAAATTAGCCAAAATGACATCAAACACATTGTGATACCTTTTCAGATGATAGAGACCATAGTCGTGCTCAGTGAGAAACATCATGGTTCGCATACATGTGAGCTGGAGTGTGTAGCTGCTGTGTGTATTTCCCAACACTTCCAGCATCCCGTCACATATACACGTCATCATGTCTCTGGTCGGCAGTGCATTGGCCAGCTGCTCTGCCTCAGACACCGAGGCTTCACCCGAGCCGCTCACGACCAGTGACACGTCCTGGTCACACAGTGACTGAAGGATGGAAGCCATCAATTCAGCGTTCTGCTGTGCTGACAGTGCCGCGTCTGCAGGTAGGACAAGCATGGCAACCAGTGAGGGAAGATGGTCTGACAGTTTGTCCTCCACTTTCCCATCACTCCGGCCCTCATTGCGTGCAGATCCACCCAGTAGAGCCAACATGGCTGATTTGCAAGCCCGTTGAGATGCCAGTGAATCGAGGAGAGCTAGTAACCTCATCAAGCGTGAGCCAGCTGCCTCCCTAAACACACAACACACAGTCCATTTGAGCTGTCTGGAATATACAAACCAGTCAAACTAACCCATTTAAAAGTATCTAGGCTTAATCAGTTATCACTAGACCTAATTAACTGATTTTTTTAAATTATATGTTGGTCATTTAATTTAATCTTAATTAACTGCATATAGCTAAAAATATCCCCCAACAAGAGGTCCACAGCTGTACTACAGAAAGTCTGCCAGTTATGTAGCACATTTAGCACATTCAAATTACAACTCCTACATTTGTAAATTACTATATTAAATATAATATTTAATAATAATAAATATTTATAATTCTGAAAATTCTGTCATTAATTACGCACCCTCATGTCCTTCCAAACCCATAAGACATTTGTTCATCTTCGAAACACAAATTAAGATATTTTTGATGAAATCTGAGAGCTCAATTTCAACATAATCAGTGTTGTTTACGTTCAGGAGAAAGCGCATGCGTCGTGGTACTCTCCAAAATGGCAGAAGACGTTAAATCGGGGAGAAGAATTGTTTAATAAATTATGTTATTTTTGTTTTCTTTGCGCACAAAAAGTATTCTCGTAGCTTCGCAAAATTGAAGTTGAGCCACTGATGTCCCATGGACTGTTTTATCGATGTCCTTGCTACGTTGCTGGGTCTGGGAATATTTTAGTTCTGTTGCTGTCAATGCAGGGTCAGAGAGCTCTCAGATTTCATCAAAAATATCTTAATTTGTGTTCCGAAGATTAACAAAGGTCTTATGGGTTTGGAACAACATGAGGGTGAGCAATTAATGAAACAATTTTCATTTTTGGGTGAATTAACTCTAAGTCATTTTATTAAAAAATATAAAATATAAATTGTTTTATAAATATTTTTTTTATAACATTTATATTAGAAATATATGTGCGTATATATATATTTAAAAAAAAACTGTACACATATTTCATTTATAAATGCTAAAGTTATTTTTTTTTTAATGTTATTTTTAAAAACACATTTATACACACACTCATGTGTATAAATATAAATGTATAATTGTTCTTCATATCTTATTAAAACAAATCTACAAGCTATGAACAAATTGTCCTTAATATGATGACTGTGTCTTACTGTTGCATTTCCTCCTGCAGCTGCTCCAACAATGTCCTCATCACCAGAGTCCCAGTGGGTGCAGCAAGATCACAGAGCTGTACACACACACGGCGGAGCATGGAGAGTAGCGGCGGACAGCTGTTGACACACACGCACCTCAGCACTTCCTGTAATACTCGAGCCTGAGCGTGTAAGTGCACACTCCACAACTTTCGCGTGTTCATCGCAACCCCGATGTCTTGCACGGATAGTGCCTTAAAGAGATAAAGGGAGATGGGAAAGAGTAAATTAAATAAACTATTTTCTAGAAATAACTCCTGGTAATTAACAAAACCGTTATGGAAGCATAAATTTGCTGCCTATGTTTTGAAACCATCCTCATGTTAGTAGTTTTGTCAAAATTTGTCTAGAAAGTGTCTAGTCAGGCAGCTCACAAGAATTTTGATCAGAGCTCCTGTATGTATGACTATCAGCAGCAAGCAGCGACAGGTACTTGTAGCTGCTAGGGATGCTCCGATCTGCCTTTTTGCCTCCGATATCGATTCCGATACCTAGGGTTCGGTATTGGCCGATACAGATACCGATCCGATACCAGTGACGTTTTTTCCCCTAATTTAAATAAATGTAGAATTTATATATCTCTGTGTGTGGAACTGATAATCATTCTTTCACAATCTACTAGATACAGACAACTTAATTATAAAGAAAAATAAAATAAACAAATATGAAAAAATATAGGCCTGTATATTTATACAAAAAAATTATCATAAACTAGGTTAGTGGATAATTCGGCAGCAAAAGTTATTCTAGAAAAATCAGTGCACAATAATTTTAGAAATCCAAACTAGGGATGCACCGATATGAAAATTTTGGCCGATACCGATAACCGATTACACTTTATTTTTGAAAGCCGATAACCGATTACACTTTATTTTTGAAAGCCGATAAATTGTTATATACTTTTTGAGAGCCTGATTACAAAAAAGGTCTCATCATTAAAAGCCACATCCCAAACACTTCAACATAAGCAGCCTAGTTTGAACGGTGTACGTTTTAAAAATATTTTTACTCTCCCATTACCAAATTTAGTCATAAAAAAGTCTTACAAATAAATAAAATAATGCAGAAATAATGCATTATCAGGCCGATACCGATAACAGAAAAAATGAGCCGATATGGGCCGATACCGATATGGTGGCCGATATATCGTGCATCCCTAATCCAAACATTTAGTGGAAAAACAATATTTTGTGGGGAACAAATAAAAAGGTTGCACTAAATATGGTAAAATGTTACACATTGCTATTTGTATTATAAATATCTGAAAGTACACTCTTAATATCAGTCAGTCAAGCATTACAATATGATAATCAAGTATTATTTAATAATAGAAGTTTAGTAATTAGAATTAAAACTTGGTAACCATGAACTTAGGACTGGTACTGGTGCTTTTTTTGGTCATACAGTGTTCCTGTAAAAAATTAAAATAAACGCACGAACAATGATACTGATAAGATATTATTATTATTATACGAATTCTACTAATAAGAACAATATAAAAACGCACTAAGGATTAATGAGCTACTGGATTCATGAATATTAATCCGGTTGTGTGCGTTTGCTCGAACTGATTCGCTGAAATCAAAACAGGGACGATAATAGGTGAGCACCAGCCAATGAGATTGTCGTTAGCGCATTAGTTCCGTCTACTTCAGGAAAACCCTGCAGTTCTTAATAGCTGAAGAATTCCAAAGGAACTCTGTTATTTTTACAGGAAAATACAACAAAGTATATCGTTTACATGTAGCGCATCAACGCTGCATGTTATGTAAGACTCTCGCTCGCTCTCACTCTTTGCGCGTGTGAGAGAAAGCGTCGGCGAGTCGTGCGCCTTCACACTAGAGCTTACGTTACACCAAATACACAAACACAGGTGCGCTGCGCATCCATTCAAATGAACTGAAAAATATCACAGATCGCTTGTCGGAGACTGAAACTCTGAAGCGCTCAGTCAGAGTGTTCTGTGAGTGAAAATATAT
>NW_015505190.1:2683506-2683724 GCF_001515645.1 Sinocyclocheilus grahami | reverse complement strand
AAGTTATGCCATTTTACAAACATATATAATGTTTGTAAAATGGTACAGCTTTTTAAATATCTGAAAGTACACTCTTAATATCAGTCAGTCAAGCATTACAATATGATAATCAAGTATTATTTAATAATAGAAGTTTAGTAATTAGAATTAAAACTTGGTAACCATGAACTTAGGACTGGTACTGGTGCTTTTTTTGTCATTCCGGGGTTCCTGTAAAA